>NC_141535.1:230332500-230632500 GCF_021556685.1 Rattus norvegicus | reverse complement strand
ATACAATATAATTGTATATCATATTATTTATGTGTGGAATTTATTGGATTGGCTTACACAATTTTTATCCAGGGAGTTCAAAACTGATTGACATCACTCCGGCAAACTCAAGAAGAATCTTGGAGTGGTCCAGTCTAGTAGACCAGATGTCTCAGCAGTTTCTATCTCACACTGCAGGCCTGGTGGGTTCTGGTTGAGCTCTTTGTCTTCAGCGCATGTCAGAAGCCTGAGGTAGCTGGTTTAAGTGTCAGGGAAAAACCCAACAGCCACAGTGGGTAGATGGACTCAACAGTAAGAGTGGGCATAAAAAACTTTCTTCCTTCTGTTTTCTTCCATCTTCCTTCAGCCACCAGAAGGTGCGGCCAACAGTAGGGTGGGTCTTCTGTCTCCAAATAATCTGACCAAGAATGTGCCTCACAGGAATGCTTAGCAATCCGTATTTTAGTTATGATCAAGAGAGCTTGACAACCAATATTAGCCATGACAAAAAATAATAACATAGCCACGTTTCCTTCAAAGATAAACTACCATGTATTGTATTGCTACACACTATACACACTGAAGTTGAAATCCAGCACATTTGATAGAGAAAGCTTTCATATGAATGATGCAATTTACTATGAGGTCACTCTCAATGCTGGGGACCTCTCCTTACTAAAGCTCAGGAAAACTGACACCTCATGCTCTTTGCGGAAAGTAAAATAACACTAATTTAGATGGAAAATGTTAGATGAAGTGTAACCAGTTAACACACGACTTAGCATGTAGTGGCTGATATGTAACACACAGTTAAGGTATTGCTTACAGCTTACTATTTGTGTCAGAA
Source organism: Rattus norvegicus (assembly GCF_021556685.1). Classification (NCBI taxonomy): domain Eukaryota; kingdom Metazoa; phylum Chordata; class Mammalia; order Rodentia; family Muridae; genus Rattus; species Rattus norvegicus. The sequence goes on along the minus strand of NC_141535.1, from coordinate 230,631,674 downwards.
ATAAGTTTTATTTGTCTAACAATGGGTGAAATATGAATTTGGGTTCTACTGGTTCTAAAGCTGAGTTATAGGTTTGACATCTGTGTCTTATAACATCATTTTTAATGATAAAAGTCACACTCAAAACAACCTACTGAGCACCGTACACAAATGGTTTTATCTACAATTATCTAATATTTAAGATGCTGCAGGCTATAGGTTAATCAAAAACTATGTTTAGATAGATGCAGAAGTCTATCTCGTGTCCCCTTTTTACATGAGATCACTAGTGACTGAATCATGGGATGTGAACTAATCAGATTAAAACGGAATGAAGTAAATTGCTATGGCGTATTAGAGAGACTGTGACCTCACACTTTCTAAACATTCGCTACAAGTCAAAAGTGTTTTATTTCTCCTCACGGGCCACAAGGGGACATTTTCACTCTTGTGGCAGCTGCGTTTCTTTCAATCCAGTACATTCTGTATGGGGTTGAGAGTTTTGTCTTTTAATGCTTCACAGCCCCAATTAGGAACAAAATTAGCCACTGTCACAGGATGGATGGTTCCTTTCACAGAAGACTTCTTATGAGGGTATTTGAATTGCAAATGTCAAAACCCCTCAAGAAAGTTCAGCAAAATAATAAATAAGTAGACAAGCTTTCCTAAGAGCAGCAGTAATTCATTATCAAGCAATTAGCCCCGGAACAAGCCCACATTTCCAGTTTAGAATACGTCATTTGGTTTTGGAAATATGACTATGGTAAAGGTTGAAGACACAGGCTAGGGCTTCGATGTTAACCGTTCACAAACAATCTGACTCTAACCTTAAGTGGGACAGCCATCTGATTGCATTCTCCTCTGAAGAAAGCTGAGCATCCGTCAAGCACCACTCCATGAGATTGTCTTTAAAGTGCAGTCCTCCGCTACTAAAGGGAAATGGGACATGGAGCTTCAGGTAATTAATTTTCCCACTGTCCTTTTCTTAGATCCTAATGGCACCTTTATTATGAATGGGCAAACATAGTGTAGAGCCCCAAGTCCTTCAAGCCACCTCTCCTTTCATCTTTCTGTTAAATCTCACGATGTCCTGAACAGTACAAAGGATTAAGCTGCTGATGGTCCAGAGACCCAGGGGACAGTCTAGAGCAGCATCAGACTAGGAAAGGTGGATTATTTGAAAACAAGATGTTTGCAATAAAGGTTCTTTCATCAATGGGTTTATTTATTCATTCATTTATTTATTTATTTATTGAAAAAGAGATGTGAAGTAGAAAAATGAAAACGTGACATCTACACCTGAACCAGACCTTTGAAAGCCATCTGAGAATGCTGGCCCAGGGGGCAGAGGGTGACTGCTCCAGGTGGATGTGGCCTCACCCTCCCGGCATCTGCCTTGAGGCAGAAACAACTGCCTGAAATCAGTCCCAGGCCTGTTTGGCTCCACTTCACCCAGAGATCACTTGACGCAGCATTTCCAGCTCTCTTTTCTTCCAATTCTAGAGCTTTTGACATCTCAAGAGAACTCAGGAGCACAGCATTTTGTGAACTCCTGGTAAGCTGGCAGAGGCAGCCGCCTTTGAGCCCCTTCTTTTATCGAGGTGAATGAATGGAATGAAGCCCTGACTTGCCTTTCTCACTTCCCCCATCCTGCTCTACAGAATCCTGAGTGAGACACTTTGCTGGAAGTTGTTTTGCCACACTTAGCATCCTATGATGTCATAGCGAGCTCATTGATCTCTGGATGTTCTGAAAGGACATGTGTCACATGACTGTGTTGTGTTTAACCTATGAAATATGCATATTATCAAAAGATAATACTTATGTGTGTATGCATGCATGCATGTTCGAGTGTATGCAGGTGTGTGTATGTTTGTCTCTCTCTCTCTGTGTGTGTGTGTGTGTGTGTGTGTGTGTGTGGCCATTTCTGTGGAGACAGAGGTTAACCTCAGGTGATATTCTTCTTCTTTCAGACAAGGTCTTATTTAGACTAGCTCTTGACAAGTCAGCCATACTGTGAAAGAACAAGCTTCAAGTTTGCACCCGACTCTGCCTCCTCAGTGCTAGACGTACAAGCACACACTCCAGCTAGACGTACAAGCACACACTCCATACCTGGCCTTTTTACATGGACTCTGGGGCTTGATTTCAGGTCCTCAACCTTACAAAGTGAGTGTTACTGATGGATCAATCTCCCCAGCAGGAAAGGATGATTTTAACAGTCCCAAGTTGGTTTTACATTCTACGTAACCTAAACCTGATATTCCATCACTTGTAAAACTCTCATTATCCCACTAAATGTACTATTTGGAAACTGAAAATTAAAACAGTGAGGCCATCTGTACTTGTCAATTTCTGATGGTCTAGCTTATTCCTAGCATGTTCAAATGATGCAACTTAGTACTTGATTAACACTTCTTTCTGATTGTAACCATTCTACAACATCTCCTATGCTTAACAGATCATTGACTATCATTATCCATATCTCCATACCTTCAAGGCTTATGCCTCCAAATACTGTTAAAACTGTCTTTGCGGCTTCATTGGCCATGAAAACAAACATTCTGTATGTCTTCTCTGTACTTTGTTTTCAAAGTCACCTGTCACCTTTCAGTTGCTAAACTTAACCTCTGCTGACCCCACTGTAGCTCTACAAGTTAAGCCTTGTAGCCCAAAGATTCACTCTCTTGTTGCCCTCCCCCATCGTAATGGCAGTTCTGTTGACTCCCCCTATTGGAGCTATTGTAGTATTTTTTTCTGTCTTTAAGGTATAAAGTCTAGTGTTTTCAAAAATCAACCCTTGGAGCTCAGCTATGTGGGCATTTTCTTGGGATCTGGATGTTCTTTAGTAGCAACTGATCAAGTCCTCACTTGCACTCCAGAAGCAGGATTTTGAACAAACATTATAGACAGCATAAATCTTTGGATTCATCCTGCCTCTCCCCAACCCACCACCTTCTATGCCCACACAGAAATATATTCCACTTTTATTAGCCACAGACCTGATTAATGGTATCAGTATCCACCAATAAGCAAGTCCGATTATAAAGTCTGGTTATGATAAAGACAAGAGATAGTTGGGTATTGACTCTGGATAGGATGAAATTTTCTCTGATCTGTTGATGAAATGTTGATAAGAAATACAAAGGAGGCTGGAAAGATTGCTCCGTGATTAAAGGCTTGTATGTACCTCTCTTGAGGAGGACCTGAATCAGATTCCCTACATTTATATCAGAAAGTTCCCGCCTGCCTGTAATTCTAGGTATAGGGGTTCTGACAACCAATGCTACACCCTTTGGGTACATGTAATCATGCATATTCACAGGCACACGTTCATACATATGATTTACAAATAAAATAATTCATTGTAAAAGAAGTGCATACTGGTGGATATATTACCTACTCCTCTCTTTTTCTAGTGAATTGAAATGTTCAAATGTTGGCATTTTTATTTCCTCCAGAGAAAAGGAGATATTTTCTGGGGCACATAACAGCAGAACTCTGTCTTGTGAGCTTTTTACCTGTTGCCGCATCAGAAATCAGAAACTCTCACCTGTGGTTACTCTGTTACCCTGACCTCTCCACCGTGGCATTATTGATGTTTCAGCATTTCATCTATGGTCCTTGATCTATGCCTCTGCGAGCATTTACCTCTCCGAAGTACTATTTGCAGGCAGTTCTAGTCATAGCTCACTGTAACATGATTACTTGAAGGAAGATGTGGAATTTTCATTGCTTGTTTCCTCTGACATCTGTAATCCATATGAGACATGCTTGAGGACTGTCACTTCTACACTTTAAATATCTCTTAGCTATTGCTCTCTGGCTCTACCAATGTCCCTCTCCTATGAAAGTCTCCAACCCTGTTTCCAATGTATTTCAATATCACAAACTAAATCCCAAAATATAAATGCAATGCTACTTTACTCCTCAAAAATCCTCCAATGGCCCCTTCCCACCTTCAAGATAAACTCCACCTGTCACAGCGAAGCAACAGACTCAAGGCGTTCAAGGCCCAGTGGAGGCCTGAGGCTTATTTATTCCTGTTTTCCTTCTTTCTAAGTCTCCAGGGATTCCTAATTATTCAAGCACATCTCAGCTCGCCAAGCCTGTATACTTACCTTCCAAACCGTGTAGAAAATTTTTCATTTTCAAACATTTCTTCTTTTTCCCCACAATGTCTGCTAGTCTACCAAAACACTTCTTAGGTCTGCAGGTAACACATCTCAAACCTCATAAATTCTATTTTCAAGCACATGCAAACATCAAGAACTCCTCACTGACTCTTTCCTATCAGCCATATTCAAGTAATCATGATCTTAAATACTTTTAACTGAAATATAATTACGCATTCCCCCTTTCCTCCATGCAATCAAATCCATGTACCAGCTCTTGTTACTGCTTGAGGTCATCACCTCCATGATTGTTCGAACAGCTTGATGTATATGCATCTTACCATCTGTTGATCTAGCTCACACCAAGAGCGATCACAAAAGTCCATTAAGTCCTATGTCAAATCAGACCAAATCATCATGTGTCTGGGAAGGATGCATTCCAAGGCCCTCAGAATGCTTTAAACTGTAGAGAACACCAAATTCTAAATATTCTTCAATTTCTTTCTTTATTTCTTCCTTGACCAAGTTATCATTGAGTAGAGCACTGTTCAGCATCCATGTGGTACTGAGAAGAAGGTATATTCTTGTGTTTTAGGATGAAATGTCCTAAAGATATCTGTTAAATCCATTTAGTTCATAACTTCTGTTAGTTTCACCGTGTCTCTGTTTAGTTTCTGTTCCCATGATCTGTCCATTGATGACAGTGAGGTGGGTATTGAAGTCTTCCACTATTATTGTTTGTGGTGCAATGTACTAAAACTTTGAGCTTTAGTAAAGTTTCTTTTATGAATGTGGGTGCCCTTGCATTTAGAGCTGAAGCTATGTCCAATTGACAACTTCTCCCACATTTTTAATGAGGTCTACAACTGAACTAGCATGACATACATTAACTGAGAACACACATATGCATTTGTTTAGTGATGTTTTAAGGATAAAGTAGGAAAGGATTGAGAGGAAGAGAGAAAAAGAGATGAGAGAAGTTAAAGCTAAAAAGTGTGTATACCAGCTTTTGGTTGGTATGTATTTTCAGTTTATATGACATGTATGTTTGTTCATCACACATGTGCCTGGTGGATTCAGAGGCCAGAAGAGGATGTCAGATCATCTGGAACTCCAGGACCAGACAGTTCTGAGCACCATGTGGGTGCTGAAAATGAAACCAAGGTTCCTTGCAGGAGCAGCAAGTATTCCTAAAACCCATCGCAAGCCCTGACACACTGGTTTTATGAAGAGTAGTAGAAAATCTGGGAAGACAATTGAGTTCGAGTTAGGACATTACTTTCGGCAAAATGGTAAGCAAGATAAGAGTGTGTTTGACAAAATTCGTGAAGATTTTTCTTAGCCTTTCTTCTCCACGAGTGAGTTGCATAGTTTTCACACATAACTGTACCTTTTGCATTCAGTTAGGGATAAGAGAAGAGTTGTTCCTTCCTGTTGTTTCTTCAAGTGACTTTAAAACAATAGCATATCGGAGTGTTGTTAAGGTGGTGTGATCTGCTCTCCAGCCAGACAGACTGATGAGTAGATGTTAGACAGATAGACAGACAGACAGATAGATAGGTGATGATAGATAGATAGATGATAGATAGATAGATAGATAGATAGATAGATAGATAGATAGATAGATAGACAGACAGACAGACAGATAGATAATAGACAGACAGACATAATAGACAGGCAGACAATAGATGGATAATAGACATGGTTCATTGACTGGTTAAAATGCATGCTACCTCAAGAGAGGATCCTTTTACCGAGGTTCTCTTCCTCTCAATCCTACTCTAATTTTTCATAATACTATATAATTTTAACTATATTTCTTTTCCTTCATGTTCAATTACAACAGTGTGGAATCTCTATTAGAGAAGTTCTTGAATATTTTCTTTTTTCCTACATCTCTAAAAAAAGATTTTATGAATAAATGAATACATGCAAAGTGAATACACTATTTCTCCTTTACATAAAAGTGCATAAAATATGATCACATATTTATTATATTGCAAAGAGTTTGCTACCGGTTTGGAGAGATTTGGAAACAAAGGTCAGCCATCTTATGAGGCGTACACACACAAGCTCAACTATTGGTTCACCAGAGAGCTTGTCCTGCATGTGGATGTCTTACTTAGAGATCATTAATTCCACTGGGCATTTCACCAGCCACAAGCAAACCTAAAATATCACATTTTTTCTATTACTTAAGTATACTTAAGCTTAAATGTAACTCTTACTAATAAAGCCATGGTTATTTACATATGCGAGGAAAAGTGCTAGGAGGATGGCTTAGTTGGTAAAGTGCTTCCTGGGCAAGGATGAGGACCCAGGATCAGAGCCTCAGCACTAATAAAACGAAATTGTGGCATGGTGCATCTGTAACCTTGGTACTGAGAAGGTGTCAGAGACAGGAGGATTACAGAACTTGCAGGCCAGCTATCGTGAACCCAAAGTTCAGTGAGAGACCCTGTCTCACAAAGCAAGAAGGAAGGAGATTAAGAATGATACTCAACACTGAACTCTGGCTTCCACATGCACATGGATACATATGCATCCCTATCCATGTGTACACATGCACGCACATTGACATATGCACACACATTAACCTGTGCGCATATGAACATATGCACACACGCACATACGTGCACACACAATGACACATGCACACACATTAACATGTGCACACATGAACACATGCCCACATGCACACACATTAACACCTGCACACATATTGATGTACACACATAATAGACACACATACACTAAATATTCACAAACAAAATATTAATGCAAAAATGTTTACTGAACATATTAGTTTCCTTTATTTACTAAGCAAGTACCATGTATGGCTTTGGACCACATGAATTTATTTTATCACAGGTCTGCAATTTCAAGCCAAAATGATGGCAAGCCCACACTTACCAAAGGCCTCTTCACTTTCCTTCCTTGTCTTTTGTAACCCCCTGACTTCCAACTCCTCCTGCTCTTAACTGGCTTTGTCTCTGCGTCAGTCTCTCTCGTAAAAGAATAGGAGCCACATAGGATTCCAGGCTGACCATCATCCAGTATTATGCCATTTCAATTTCACTTTAAATAACTTTTTTTCCCAAATAGGATCACAATCTGAGATACTAGAACTTGGAACTTAATTTGTGGGGAAATTTCAAACCAAACATCCTGACAATACAACTATATAGTGTTCCAGTCACGAACATTGTTTATTCAATTTATTCAGGCCTTTTCTCTGACATGTCATGTTCTGAATAGTAAAAATGAGCTAAATCTATTTATTACCTATAAGGAGATATGTTAAATACATATGTCTAATCTGTAATATTACGGTATGGACAGAGTGCCCTGGGACAGACTCAGGTGTGATCCATTCAGCCTGTGAGATGAAACAAAAACAGTGCAAGATAATCTTTCTGCAGTGTTGTGGAAGTGGGAAGGCTAGGCAAGTGGAAAGATTAGAGAAAGCATCCTAAACACAGGGCTGTTCAACCTACATGTATCGACTACCTGCTGTGTGATAAACGTGAGGGTTAGGAGCTAGCATGCTGATGTATTCTGTGTCTGTGTCTGAGGATACAGACAGTAAATGCCCATGTGTTGATGGTATGTTAATTTATCATTGAGCCGGGAAAGTAAAGTGGTTGTATAATGAGATGTGATAGTTGCTCAGAGGGAGCAGTAAAACAGGTAAAGAAGATAAATATTGAAACTTGAATAGTGTGTTAAGTGACATGAAGTTAATATAAAGAGGGTCATAAGAAATGACTGAACAATTTTTCTTAAAAACAAACTTTTGAGGAGCATGTAGTACAGACCAAAGAGTTCCCCAGAATGCAGTGTCTACCACACAGTATCTAGTCCAGGTTTGCATACAACAATAGAATGTGGTCTTTGCTGGATGTTACTTGCAAGTATTTTTATTAACATCCATTAAGGAGATGGTTATCTCCAAAACAGATAAGTCTATAGCACCTGTAAGTATCAAGCTATGGGAAAATGGAAAGAGTATGTATAAACTCAAAGATTTATTAACATGAATTGAGAGTATTTTTATGCACTTGACATTTTAAACTCCTGTTTTGAACCATTCAGTATACACACACACACACACACACACACACAGAGAGAGAGAGAGAGAGAGAGAGAGAGAGAGAGAGAGAGAGAAACATATGAGCACAAAACATTATAGCAGGACAAATTCTCTTCTGTACCCTTAAGTTTCTTTAGTGGTGGTATGTACATTAAACTGGAGAAAATCCTGGTCCATAAGAAAGAAGATGGATTTTAAAGTGTTATGTATCTAGGAGAGTTGACAAAGGTCAGATGTTAGGGCCAATCTATCCTCTCACTGGGTAAAGGGAAGTGGGCAAGGGCACTTACAGAAAGACAAACAGCTTCAGACAAGGTAAGGGGCAGGAAAAGAGGGCACACTTACAGGAAATCAAGTCACAATATAGAGAGATAAATGAGCTCTTGGGACAGGAGAGGAGGGCAGGGGAAGGGAGGGGGAAGAAAGGGGAGGGCAGAGGAAAGAAGAGGAGAGGAGGGTGTTTCTGTGACCGTCTGTGTATTTGTGTCTCCCCTCAGTCAAAGGAGAATCATGATAATTCCATCTTGAATTCTTGGTGGGGGGTGGTTCTTTTCTACAGAGAAAGGACTTCAACAACTCAGTTTCCTTCAACTCAAAGTTTTTATATCCCTGTGGCCTGTTCTGGATGAGTTCAACCCAGACAACAGAAAGATGGGTCTAGGGAATGAACAAAACGCCGATGTCCTCCATGCTTAGGATGTGACACTTCAGGGAACAGCCATCTGACGTGGTGCTCTCAGTGTGTCACCAGGCGGTGGTCACGGATTTACAGATTTGTATGTCCTGCAGGTGAAAAGCTGGCAATGCCTACTTCTGCCCCAAGAAGAATATCCCAAGTTCCATTTGTCTCCATTAATTTCTGAGGAGACTTGTGGTTTAGAAAAAAAAAAAAACTGCAGTCACGATGACAATATAGCTCAGGGATACAACACATGGTAATCTGGTAATTAACCTCCACAACCACAGGAAGTAAGAAAGGAGAGAGGGAAGCATGGAGAGGGATGTATGGATGCAGGGAGGGAGACGGGGGTGGGGGGAGAGGAAGGTGGACTGGGGGAGGAGAGAAGGAGGCAGGGATGGTACAGAGACTTAATACCAGTGGAAAAAGTTAAGGAACTTTTGTTGGGACTTTAAAATCCCGGCAAGAGGACACAGTCCTACGTCCCAGACAAGGACATAGTCTTGCCTATGAGCAGGGAGTCCTAGAAGACTATGCCCAGTGACTAACTTCTGGGCATGAAGGACAAAGGAAGATAAGGGCAGGGCTGGAGGGCAGTCAGTCGTGGCCTCCAAGGCAGAAAGAGTGGCTGCACAGATGATCATGGCGTACCCTTCTGTACCAGCCAATGCTGATTCTGACTCCAGAACCATCCGGCATGCTTTCCGAGTTATCTGTGCTAAGCATGTGTGGTGCGAGTTGTAATCTGCAGTGCTTTTCTATACAAATATTAAAAACACATTCCTCTTTCATGGACCAGTGCACGCTGGGGGTCTGTCACAAACGCTGCAGCCTTAGCCCCCATTCTCCTCCATTTTTTACTTGCTTGTATATCCAGATGAGAGGTTTTTAAAGGCATTCTCATTTGCTGCAAATAAAAACTGAAGTGCAAGGGGAATCCTTAGGAGAGCAAGCTGCCTCTCCCACATTCCATTACTCCCTCCACTGTCTGTGATTACTGGGCATGAACTTAACAAAAGGCTGCCTTAGAAGCCAAGGGTGAGATCCCATTCCTGTAAAAGAATCTATTAAACAAAGCCAAGGCCCATGAGATTTGCAGAATAGGAAAAACAAAGAGATGTCTGACCCTGTTTGTGCAGGACAGAATAAAAGCATCAACACCGACTATCAGGGGGTTCCAAACAATGACAGCAGAACACAAACTCTGAACAAGACGATGATTTGCATTAAAGTGTCATTGTGTACTCTGTAATTAATTAATAAATTAACAATTATTGACCAATTTTTATTCATGGCGTACTCCTGGCAGGCAAAACGTAAATTCATGTGGGTGTGTGTATATATAGATATACATGTCCTTCTAGTACAGGAAATATTGTATATATACCCACATTAAGTCACGTTGAGGTGATTTTAAAAGTATATATGCTCAATTTTATTAGTTTGTGTGTGTGTGTGTGTGTGTGTGTGTGTGTGTGTGTGTGTACATGCATGCTTGTGCCTTTAATATGTGTGTGAAAGTGGGCACGATCTGGTTCTCTCCATCTGTAGATCCAGGAGATCAAACTCAGGCCCTCAGATTTGGTGGCAAATACTCTTAGGCAGAAAACCAAGTCTCCTGTTCCGACTGTATTTTTCATTTGTTTATGTTTTTGTTCATGGTTGAAACAGGTTCTCATGTATCTCAGATTGGCCTCAAATCCATCCCGAGCAAAGGATTCCCTGAATCGTCCTTTCCCTACTTCCCAAGTGCAAGAACGCACCATCACTTCCAGTTACATATGACGCCGTCATTGAACCTAGGGATTCATGCATGAGAGAGAAAACTTCTATCAACTGAGCTAGATCCTTAAGTCCCACAAGGCTTTTGTTTTTTTAAAGATACTAAAGGATCTCAGGTCACAGAGGACATCAAAACAAAGCAGACCTGCTGTAAGAATTGCATGGCCGAGAGCTTAAAAACCCTTCGATGTAAAAATACAATCTTTACTTTGGGCAAGTTGAATTACCTCCCAGCCTGCAGCTGCTTGGGCATGTGCTGTGACTGCATTATCCAGTGTATACAGCAAGTTTCCGCCCACTGCCAGTAAGTCAGGGCAGCAGTGACTAATGCTAACATTGAATTTGCAGTGCGTGGGCATGATACCCTGTTGTTACCACAAGTTCTACAACCCTCACAGCGGCCTTTCTTGGCTGAGTCCTTTGCAACAAACAAGGTTTGGCATGAGAGAGCACGTATATCATATACCATTAGATTTGTGATCTGTGTTAAAAATAAGAGTGAGGTTGGTTTTCATTCATTTTGTATTTCACTTGAAATAAAACCTTTGGTCGTTATTGCAAATCTACTTCATTCTTCCTAGGTACTCTAATTTACATTTATCCCATCAAAAACTCACAGCATGAGTGGTTTTGTTAAAAAAAAAAAAGATATTTCACCCAACACCACCCTGACCCACAAGGGTGCTTTCTGAATGCATATGACAGAAAAGAAGTGAGCATGTGTGAACCCCAAATAAAATGTTCCTTTCCCCTTTACACAACCTTCTCCTCCTGACTGGCTTGTCTGCCGCTGGGAGGGTAATCTATAGACTAGCAGGCCAGTGCGCCAACTGCCACAGTGAGTAGACAACCTCAGCTGCTACAATATCTGTGAGAGGGGCTGGCCGGAACCACTGCTGTTAGGATGGGTCAACATTCAGTCCATTGTCTTGCTTTGGGTCTACATTGAAAGCGAGGTATTTTATTCACCAATTTCCCATCTCAGGGTGGCACGTGGGACTCACGATGGGTGATGGACAGGCGGACGATTAAGTTGCTTTCGAGAGAAGAAGTGCTTAGCGGAAGAGGTATGGAGCAAAGCAGCCAATAACGTCATCCGCAAGACTAATGGGCGGTGCCCACAGACCTCTAAGCAAAGCAGGGAGCGCCCTTGGCTCTCTCTCCTGTCACAGGGTAGTTTCCCTCTGCGTTTGCAATATGCGGGGCAATGCCTATCATAGAATATATTTGGAATCTCAAAGGTAAGATCACCTCGCACAAGTGTAAAACGCCGTGTTAGACTCCACTGCCAGCTCAGCGGAGTCCCGTGACGACCTAGTGAAGTCCCTGTCACCAGGCTTCATAGGAAGAAAAGCAGGACAAATAGGAGCCATTTTTGGAGTGTGGACACCTCGACTTGTTCATGTACTAACTTCAAAAAAGTTACTTCTTTAAAGGGACGGACCCTCCGGTTTCTCTCAAGCCCTTCTGTAGGAAACTTGCTGGCCAGTCATAGTCATTTGATTTCCTAATTTCAGGGTTGTTTCTGGCTTGGAGCTTGGCTGCCAGAAGTCGGTAATAACCAGGCAGGTGAGATGCCTGAGATTATGAGACAGCGACGTTTTCCATGAAGTAAATGGGACTTAGAGGCAGCTGTTTTGACTTGGAGGTGAAGAGCAAAGCACTCCGGCCAGAACCTTGTGTTTAACAAGTCAGCAGCAACATGGGTTCAGACGTGAAACCCAAACTAACCCAAAGACTGTTCCCCCGAGAATCTGGGAAAACACAAGCAGAGAGGAAGCGAAGCCTGCAAGTTCCCTGTGATTTGTTCTTTGTTCAAATAGGCTTAAACCAACCTCCACCCGGTACATAGTTAACAGAGGCAAAATGAGACAGATTTTTCTCCTTGAACTGAAATTGAGTAAATTTGTAATTCCTCTGTCAGTCACACCTGCTAGTGTGAACATAATTTGGCTGCAATGCATCCCGCCTTGTTTTGATGCTAGATTTGTACCTGTTGTGATTTTTCCAGAACTCTTCTACAGGCCCAGGAGACAACTTGCAACTTAGATAATCAAGGAAAAACAGTACCTTGTCCTCACAACCAGTACTAGAGCCTCTGTCTCAGCCAAATGCTCTGCTGTCAGGATAGCTATCATGGTGCCCTTTGGCTGTTTTAGCCCAGGGCATGGACCATTACACAGGGAGTAAACATTTGTAGAAGTCTAGTCAAGTAGGGCTTCATTTCTGTTAAACAAAAAATGCATAGTAGAACCAGCCCCTGGGTGTCTCGAATGCCTCATCAGTTCAGTTGGTAGCAGTGCTAGGCACCTCTGCCTGAGAAAAACCAAATAAGTAAGGATGGCTCTCACCTACAACTCAAGAGTACTCTGAAGCACTGCTGGGGGCGGGGCAGAGTGGGGGTTGCGGGGGGGGGGGGGGATGCTAACCGGAGCTTCTCTCTTCCAGCAGACAAAATGGTCTTCCCTCGTTTCTTCCATAAAGAACTGACTGGTTTGACTAATGAGACAAGGATGGTTTCGCGTCCTTGGCCTTGGCGACCTCCTTCCCAAAAGGTTGGCGGGGTCCAGGCTTTAATCCCCCATCTCTACAACTAGGACACGGCGTCCTAATACAGGGACTCGAGCCATTAAGATGGCGGTTCACACAAATCAAAGCCTTGAGCTGTGGTAGTATTTCACGTCCAGGGCAATAAAGCCTCGCCAGCTAAGTGAGCACTGTTCCCCCCAGTTCTAAACTTGAAGAAGAAAGAAGTTATAGCGGTTCCCACTCATTGCTCTCCCGTCTCCAATCTCAGGGGCACTGTGCGCACAGAAGACAACCGGAGAGCCTGGTACCCAAGGGCCCAAAGAGGATGGCCAGGGTGAGAGAAACTGAGAAACTGCAAATGGCAATTGTTACTAAATAAAAACAAAAAAGATGAGAGTCAGAAAAAGAAAAAAAAACCCTCAGAAAGGAACTCTCAATAGTGGCTGTGTGGGCCTGTGAGCTGTATAGATCAAAAAACGAAAGTCATTTTTCTACGTGAAGTCTCAGACGAGTAAAGCCGGTCACCTGAATATATGTGACAGTTATAAACAACTTATTTCTTTAAGCCGTTTTTTATTTACATAATTTAATCACAAGAATATATCTGTGGATAGACGGAATAACAAGAATTTTACTATCCCACACGTTGCAAACTGGCATACAAAGCCAAGAATTAATTACCCCATGTAACATAGCTGGCAAGGAGTAAAGGGGGATTAGAAAGCTATGTAAGCAGGATTGAAATAATATATATGTTCTTTGATGCCTGGATGGCATCAGTAATATATCACTTGGAATTCCTCAGGCCTACACACTCTCCTTCACACAAAGAGTCAAACAGGAATAAGGAGTTATTTATACATAACTGGGCTCACAAACCAGAGAAATGCATCAGGGCTTAGTGAGAGTGATGTTCAACCAGAGAGAGCGGATCGTGCCAACAGCCGTATGATCTTGGATGTGGATCTTTCCTTAGGAATCTTTAAGAGAGCTTCCTTCGATCCCTGTCATGGAGTTCACCTTGAAACAGCTTGATGGGAAACCCTCACACAGAGGCCCTAAATAAGCCTGAAACTGACTCCCAAGAACAGAAAATACTAAAAATATGTGTGGTTTAAGCCTCTAACTTTATTATAATTTTTTTTCAGTAACAGCTCGCTAAGCAATTGTTTATGCATCTATTTTCCCAGTAAAACAATTAGAATCCCCTTCAGGGTCAAAGGTGCAAGCGAGCTTAACAATTTCCTTATCTTCCTGCTTTGCCTGCTGCTTAAGTTGCTGGAGTGAATCTTATAAGAAGCACTTACTTTTTGGTCTGGTGTGGTAGGCACAGTCTTACTGTGTTCTCTCTGAACCCGTGGCAGATTTAATACTCAGTTGTCTACTGGCAAGAACTGCAAGGCCCAAATCATTTATTATGGTGTGTTTAAGAAAATTTCTACATTAACAAGTTCTTTTGACATAAGCTTTAATGGAGAGCATAATTCAGTCTCAAGGTACCTTAAGGAACATTTATCCTGAATTGCTTTGCCAAGGCCTGCAATCGGGTGATGAACACTTTCCTCTGATGACACATGCAGCCCAGGATTATTTTGACAGACAAAGGAAGAGTGGGAAGCCAGGAGAAAGAGATATCAACCTCTTCAATTGTTCCTAGGCAATATTTTTTTCATCTACGACGTCCTTTTCATTAATGTACCTTTTATTCATCTCTTTTCTTTTTCTTCTGCAAGTGTTAAAGAGGAGTAAGAAGTTGGTTTAATCATTTTCTGAAAAATCAGCTAAATTCTAACGTTGTTTGATAACATCCGGTCACAAAAAAAAATGCCAAGTGCATTTCCATTTTGAGTGCTTGCTTAAACAGCCCTGCAGGCGGGTGACACTCCAAATGGCCTACACCATGAGCAAGTTCTGCATTCCTTTCAACACACACTCCCTTAATCCACTCCCTTATTCTCGAAAGTAATGCATTTTCCAGCACATCATTCCCTAAATGAGGGTGATCCATCATCACCGGAGATTCACCAGTGAGGACCATTAATAAAAACAGACAGCTCCAATGGTGTTTCCTTTGGGAAGGTTTGTTCCTTGGGAAAGCAATGTTTGGTTGTTTGTGTCAAAGCCGCAACCCAGATGTTTCCACAAGTTCTACTTCCCCTGGTGAGCCATTTCCCTGGACTGCACGGCATGGTTGGTTTCATTCTAGGCTTCATTAGGAGGCCGTTCCTCTTAAAACTATCCACTCGGCATAACTGAATGGGACTGTTCTTCCCTCTCCTAAACACTGAGGGATTAAAAATTAGTATATTAATTGTAGGAGATACCCTATCTCTGATCAGCCAAGCACTGTAATCTGATTAAAACCCACACATTTATTACATATATTCAGATGCCTATTTGATTAGTAACAGCACGGTTCAAACATGTGGAAAGTAGTAAAATTTCAAACGTTTGTCAATTGTTCTCCAAGTTCTAAAAATACCCACATGTGGGGCTGGAGACAGTGGTTAAGAGTGTTTGCTGCTCTTCAGGAGACCAAATTTTCAATTACTAGCACGGATGACTGCTTGTACCTCCAGCTTCTTCTGGAGTGTGGGCACTTGTACTCACACATGTACAAAGAGAGAAAGAGAGAGAGAGAGAGAGAGAGAGAGAGAGAGAGAGAGAGAGAGAGAGAGAGAGAGAGCTTGTTGTACGAATTAAAAATAAAGATAAATATTAAAACTATAAACTGGAATTGTTATATTGTCCAGGTCTGCATTATCAAGGTCTACAAAAGAAATGAATACTCTGTTTTCAGTATTTATTGAAAATTAGCCAAGTGGTGTTTTATTGAGTGGAATTATGTGACCCGATTTTTCTCCTAGAACATCCACATTTTTATATCTAGCTATGTAACTTTGCCTACATAGACAGAATTATTTCTTGTACATACTTTAGTCATTAAATCTAGGTATTATATTTCAGAAGCTGGTTTCCACGTAGTAAATTCTCCAACAGAACATTTCAAAATCAACAAACAGATATTTTTATCTGTTCCATGTTTGATTTAGCCTGCAAATGATTGAAATGATTCTAGCTTACACTGTTGAACAAAATAATATTGGAAATAAAAATATAAATCATTAATTAGCAAAATTAAACAGTGTGTGTCTGTATGTGTGCATGTGTGAGTGTGTGTGTGTGTGTGTGTGTGTGTGTGTGTGTGTGTGTGAAATACAAAGAAAGTGACTAGGACAGATCAATTTTTTTTTGTTGCTGTGAATCTTGGCAAAGAGTTTCAAGGTAATTCAGTCAAGGAAAACATATTGTAAAAATATGTATGGATAGATTATAGTAGTTGACTTATATGGTTGACCTCTATGGATATTATTTGAAGCAGAACACATGAAATTCTGCGTAGAGACCGTGCTGGGTATTTAATTGCATCAAGTTCTGAGACATGGGAAGCGTTTTTCAAGGGTCTTATTGTAAACCTGGATTTAAGATCGAGAAGTCACGTGTGTCTATCTCACAGAGAAAGCCTGCCATGAAGGAGCTGCTCATTCAAGGCAGTTAATCACATCACCACAAAGAACTGTGTTAAAACAGAAAATGCGGTCCATAAAGGCTGAGTGTAGAGAAAGAGTATGGTATGAAACGAAGGAGGGGACTGGGAATAGACTAATTTATATGATTAATATTTTTCTCAAAATTTCATGAAGTGGGCTATGAATTTTATAGTTTCCCAGAGCACTGGAGTTCAAATTAACTTGAGCTTTGAAGGCTCTATCCCAAAATAGTCACAATAAAAATGTAGAAAATTGCAATAGAGGACATAGCATCTAAACAACTAGAAAAGTAGGCAAGCTAAAACACCATAGCTACACAGCAAAAAAAATGCATTCTGGAAACTGAGTATATAAAAAGAAAAAAAGGGGAAAAAGTTGAAGTTCATAAAATTTCAAATACAAGTTTTCACATAAAGGAACAATGAGAGAATTAGGAAGGTTCCAGACACAAATTTGCTAAAACTGCTCTGTAGCACAGAGGGGAGGGCAGAGAGTTGCTCCTCTGAGACTCACCGCCCTTCCTTCATGTGGGTACAGCAGTGGACCTGGAAGTCTGAGATTTAAGCTTCAGGACTGATTTCTTTGAAAAGTAGGAGTAGCCAGAGAGCGTTCTGCAGTGACCCAGAAAGCCAGAGAATGGAAGCAAATGCTAAGGAGATTATCAGCCACTTGCCAGTTCTCCTCTCAAGCCTTGCTAAAGAAGGCATCTTCAGCAGATTCTTCAAAGCATTTTAAGCGATTACTGAAAGGTGTTTAACTAAAGCTACATGGAATCCCAGATGGAGGTCAAATATAGAATATAGAATAATCTGATGTAGTCCTCCTCACTAAAGTATAAAAACAAAAGAGCAAAACTGTTCTGGATAATAACACTTACTTTCGTTTCCTTCTTCTTTACTTATGTATCTCGTTAAAAAATAATAATGGATGGAAAAGGCAACCAGCAATGTACCTTCAGTGAAAGAGAAGAACCAATGGCGAAGATCTTTCCACAGGTGTAATTATCGGGAGCTTAAAATGAACCAGGGAAAACGTGTAGAGGAAAAGGCAGGAGACGTGCATGAATGCAGATTTTAGCAGAGGGGCAAACACTGTATAAACAAAGAGAATGAAAAGTCTAGAAGGATAGAACACAGAATCAGAATTCTAGAAAACTGACATCACTTGAAAATCACTGCCAGCAGAGATTCTCCATAGAAAACCAACATGAAAGGAAGAAAAGGGCCAGGACACCTGAATTCTGTGGGCCTCCATCAAAGATTCCATTGCTTGGGTCCCTGCTGGTGCTGAAAACCACGGGCCCCTCCGTGGCATCTCCATGGTAGCAGAACGCAATACTCTGCCTTCCTTTTGCTTCTTCTCTTTTGGGTCTGTCACTTTGCAAGCAGGCTTGCTAATGACTCAATGAATGCCTGCTACAAACTGGTGACAGCTTGCCCATCTCTTTGCTTTCTCCAAGCTGAAAGATAAAGGTGAGAGCAATGGAGGCACCCATCAGTCAGGCCTTAACAAGTCCTACTCCAGACCTCCCAAGTGATATACCTACAGTCACCTTGGTCTCCATGAACAGTAAACGATGAATGGCAGATGGCGTGATATTCTTTCTCTGCTTTTTATAGTCTCTCCTCTATTTAATTAGTATGGTAGAATAGATAGGAAAGTCTAGCCTACTGATGTTTTGCCCTAAAACTCCAATTGGAATACCAGAGGTTAGAAAATATATTCTTGGGGAGTAGGAAGGATAGAGAGATGGCTCTACAACTCCAAGCATGGGATACTCTTGCAGAAGATCCAAGTTTGACTCAGCATCCACACGACAGCTCATAACCACCTGTAACTCCAGTTCTAGGTTAGCTAATGTCCTCTTCTGGCTTTTGTAGGTACCAGACATGCATGGGGAAACATAGACATGTGTATGCAGACAAGACACCCAGACATGGTTTTTTTTTAAGAAAAAAGCCTTAGAAATAAAACATATACTGTACTGGAAGAAATTATGGCTTCAAATTTCTCCAAAGAAATGAATCCTGACAACCCATAAGCTGAGAAAGACACCCATAAACCACATTGCATAAGGGCAAGGAGAAGAATCTCAGTCATTTCAGTAGAGTGAGCAAGTAAAAGCTAAATACAAAGAGAAGAAAGTCTTAGAAGCAACCAGAGAAAATGAGTGCATACAAAGTTATGGCTGTCACTGGCTTCTCACCCAACACTGGAAGGGTCAAGAACATGTAATGGCATCTTTAAAGTGAGGTAGAATTCTCCATCACGTGAAAATATTCCCCAAAGGCAAACGATAGAGCTTTTCAGGGTGACAGAAGCTGAAAAAAATACATCCCTAGGCTCCTTGCACTGCCTACCACACTGACATAGCCTCCAGAAGGACTCAGTAAATAACTAGGTAGTACAAAAGTATGAGCAAATATTATATAGGTTTTTTATTTACATGAACATGTAAATTTAACTTTAAATATTGTTAAAAGGATAATGACTTATTAAAGCAATGTCTATAATATATGTAGAAATAAAATATATGACATTAGATCACATTCTATGTTATGCATTTTTACATTGTTAATAAACCAGGAAACTCTTCGCATGTTGTCATTAATTAGTGATAGCTGTTGTGACATGTAGAATTACAGCCATAAAGCTGATGCCGGTGATAAAATATGATGATATTTATTACTACTGAAATATGTGATATTTACTAAACAACACATGAGTGGGGTATATTACAAACGCATTTCAGATTAGCAGAATAAAGTATGATTGTGACAAACCTCACACTATTGTTAAGTATATATAGTTAAGAAGGATTAATTGGAAAAAAAAACAACAGTGACTTCTTCAACATGTTTTATGAAACAAATATACACAAAGTTTTTACTTTGACCCCTGGAAGAATATTCAATTGACTGACCACTTGGTATTGGCTAGTTAGGTGGTGTGCTATTCCCTGTGGGAGGACTGTTTCTCACCCTCTTAGCTTTCCTCGATTGCCTGTACTTCATTGTCTACAGTGGAAGTCTCATGAGCTCTCCCCTCCATGTTAGTATGTCTGTGGTGTGGTTCTTGTTCAGGTCATGTCTGGTCAGCCATGACTGTGAGACTACATGGGAGTAGCTTCTCTGACATTTCTAGGAGACGCACTTTCACAGAAATTTTCCTGCTCCCCTGGCTTTTATCGCTCCCTCTTCAGCAATGATGCTTGAGCCTTGGATGCAGTTGTGTTCTTGTATCCTGTGAGAGTATTCACAACTTTGTATTTTGATAAGTTGGCTTCCTATAAATGTTATCCTATAAGTATACAAGTAATATCTGGACTAAGCGAATTGTTTTTTTATACTCAGGAAAGTATACACATGGACACACACAACACCCCCACACACAGAGAGAGATAGAGAGAAAGAGAGATAGAGAGAGAGAGAGACAGAGAGAGACAGAGAGAGACAGAGAGAGACAGAGAGACAGAGACAGAGAGACAGGGACAGACAGAGAGAGAGAATTTAAAATAAGATGCCATGAATTTGTAAGGGAATAGGGCAGAAGGTTATGTGGCAAGGGAGGGAGAAAAGATATAATTGCATTATAATCTCAAGATACAATTTTTAAAGATTACTTTATGGAAACCGCTATAGTGCATGCAATTTTTAGGTGTTTCTGATTCTGATATCTGCATCAATAAAATATCTGATCACAAATGTTTTTATTATATTATCAATAAGCAATGGGTATGTTTTATGTAAAATTTATCTTCTTTATTTGAAAACTGTTTGCTCATAAATTGTTCAAATAATCAAAATAATTTCATTGTTCTATTTATAAAAATGCAATGCATTTTCTAAACATTTTTCTAAAAAGATTTATATACAAGTCCTGTACAGAAAGGTAGAATTTGAAAAATTATGTGAAATAAAAGTGAAGTTCTTTGAGTCACCCTTGAGACCGTTACATTTAATATTAGCATTACATTTAAACATCAATCTCTGTTTATTTGGATCATAACCGAATTAGGTATATATACATATTTGGAAATTGTTACATACATACACACACACACACACACACACACACACACACACACTTGTCACTATACTGACCTATAATCTAATTTATTCACATTATCAACTATATAAACAACCATGATCCAAAAAGCGCAGTAGGTGATAATATCTGGCATCTATAACATGTGTATGCTGGGAATTTTTCTCAGTACTTCACAAAGACTAGCTGATTTTTTTCCCTTTACAATAGTGATTATCCTACTCATGAGAAAACGAAGAGTAAAGAGTTCAGCTAAATTGTCAAAATTGCTACCACATGGAGTCACAGAGGCTCTTACTCTTCTGACCCCACCTCGGAGCCTGCTCTGTGTACTTATGCCCTAGCTTATTGAACCAACCTATTTGTGGTCATTTAAACCTATTTTAATCCATGCAGCAGTCTGCATTCCTGGATCCCTAGCACTTGGGAGCCTTGCAGACCTAGGAACACTGCCTTTCTCAGGGAAAGGAAACATAAAGCTCAGTAAACAATTTACTTACGAACATGTCTTTTACGCGGAATCAAACAATGAGGCACCTCTAGCCCCAAACGCATCCACATCCAGCTCTCACAGCACGTACACTAACGCAGTAGGCCCTCTACCTTGTATCTTTCCGGGGTCGAAAACACGGCAAATGGAGACAACAGCAGTAGAACTAGTCAGACTAGCTGGTTCTGGACCCCTCCTGCTGCTGTCCGCCTTTCCATCAGAACTCTCAGTAGGAGGGAGAAGAGACTTGACTGTGACTTCTGCTGCATCCCTGGCTTCTGACTTCTTCATCCTACTCTTCCTTAATGTGGCCCTTCCCGAAGTGAACCCTCTTGTCTCAAGAAAATGCAACAAATGTTTTCCTTTTCAATGGTATAAGTTCTCGGTGTGATTA
The DNA here is from genome assembly GCF_021556685.1 of Rattus norvegicus. Lineage (NCBI taxonomy): Eukaryota > Metazoa > Chordata > Mammalia > Rodentia > Muridae > Rattus > Rattus norvegicus. The sequence continues at coordinate 230,610,015 of NC_141535.1, read as the reverse complement.
TTCTGCGAATCTCATCGATTAAAATACTGCAGGTCCCCATGAGAAAAATTACTCGTGAAGACGTGAATATTTAAAAAAAAAACAAAAACAAAAACAAATTTTCAATCGTCATTCCTCTCATTAGAATTGTGTGCAACTTTTCATGTCAGATATTTGTTTCTTTTTTTTTTCTCCTAAGAGAATTTGAAGCCCATTTACCTCTTTCAGAGCAGCATTGTATATTTGTGGTTGAATTGGGGTACTATGATTTTAAGCTAATTAGTGCTCTCAAAAGAGACCTCATGTTCCCTGTAACTCTTCTGTAGTTTAAACCAAGTTCCCAGGATATGTCCTCTGTGGGGGAAATGGATAACTAAGTCCCAATGTGTGTTATGTTTGCCTGTTCTGCACTGCAGAGCTGTTAATGAGAGCCAGATGCCACTTACAGGAGGCCACCGAGAGTGCTGTGCAGAACGAGACTGCTCATGGGCTCCCAAAGACAAACAACTGGACAACTTTCCTCAAGACCTTCGCAGAACAGGAAAGCTGGTCACATTTGATAGAACTGCTCAACAAATTCAGGAAGCGTGTTGATAAACTTAAGTTACTATTCCATAATAGAAAAACCTTAATTATTACTAGATATTGACATGTCCCAGCCACTGTGGGCAAAAGATACTAGCTAACATTTCTATGATGTTTGAGAAATAAACATACCATACAACATAGGTAATCGTCTGCTCAAAAAACAAATATGCATTTGATAGAAATAACATTTCAAATTTCAAATGATAATATTTTTCCAGGCTGGCTAAATGTGATAGACTTCCTTACCTGTTGGGTCGAGGCATACAGGCAATGAGTCAAATAGCCAATAATCTACAGTTTAGTTTAGCTATGATGATTAGTTCATTAAATGAAGCAAATGCATCAAGTTGCAGTTATTCTTGACAACTTACGCTGGCCATAACTTAACATTATTAGTGGTGTGTGTATGAGTACATACTGTCACTCCCAGCTTAACTCAAAAAGAATGATTTTTATCAGGACATAAGACAAACAAATGAAAAGTTTTTTTTTTCCTAAAGCTGCCTCATCTTTTTAAACTTTCTCCAAAGAGAAACACAATCACCTCCAATCTGACTGAAATTTTATGACTTAAATCATTAAATAACTTTCATGGAGAAAACAACTGGAGACAAAACATTAAACTTACAGTTCAGTGTAATTCGGACACATTCATCACTGATAAGATCATTATTATCCCTCTAAGATTTCCACAAACTCTTCTGTGTTCCCCACTGTAAAATGGTATATAGACTGCTGGCTGTTTTTTGTCAGCCTGACATAAACTTACCTTAATCCAGAAACTATCTCCATAAGAGTGACCTATAAGCTAGTCTATGGGGACATTGTCTTGATTAATGACTGATGTGGAAGGATTTACTTCACTGTGCACAATGCCTCCCCTAGGCAGGTGGTCCTGAATTGTATAAGAAAACAGGTTGAGAAATCCATGGAAGACAAGACAGCCAGTAAGTAGCATCTCTCTTCTTCTGTTTTAGCCCCAGTGTTCTGCCTTGAGATGTTGCTTTGATTTCCTTGATAGACTATGGTTGCTTTTTTTCATTATCTTTATAACAATAGAAACCTAACTAGGATGCTGTCACAGAATTGATTCTATGGGTTTGGGGAAGGTTGGTGTGTGTTCATAAAGTTTGAGCTAAGAAAATCATTGAGTGCTCAGAGCTTAATTAGCAATTGAGAAAACAAAGATAATAAAAGCTAATAAAAACAATGGAAGCCTGGCTTGTGAACATTTAGAAGGAAGTTAGAGAGTTCTTCAAGATTTTATCAGTTTGTTAATGTGATATTTTAACTGAGATTATGTGGTTTGGTCAGCTGGGACAATGATTAGTATCAACTCCATTGAGGTGAAATCTTTTGAATGTCTTTCCTTAGGGTCAGCACACAGAAGCTGTGGTCCAGAGGAAGTCAAGGCTAAATTTTATGCTGGTAGTTGAATTTGGTAGCTTGTAAGAGTTTCTCACATGGTACTGGTTGTACTGGTTTGGCAACATGATCGGTAGGTACATAGAGAAAACATGGTCTATTACCTGGAGAAGCCAATGTAGGCTATTGGTGATGGTGCAGTGGTGACCCCAGGATTGAAGGAATCCAAGAAGAAAGTTTGGCACCATGTGTCAGAGTCCCTGAGGAGAGACCAAGAATCCACTGGTGAAGACGTGCCCTGTGGAGACTCAAGCCTTTTGGAGATGCTAGTATAGTGAGATGTCCCCAGAGCATAACAGGAGCCACAAAGTAGAACCATCTTGAGCCTTGGGGACAAGGTGTATGAACAGCATTCAGTATGAAGAAGTGGAACCACCCAGTGCTTATGGAGCCTAGAGGATTGTGAACTGATCTCGGGTATCAAGCACTAAACTTCTGACATTGTTGAAATTCAGTCTTGTATTGGATTTTAATCATGCCCTGGACTTTTCCTCTTGGAATAAGACAGTATTTAACTTGTTTTTGGTTTTACATAGTTGAGAGACTTTGGACTTTCAAAGAGATGCTGGTTATTTTAAACAATAAATTTTTAAAAGGCTATAAACCTTTAAGGATCTATTTTGTTTTCTAATGTTAATTTAAAATCTTGGGAATAATAAGAAAGGGAAGATAGTGGTTTAATAAGTGATGCATTTGTGTATCAAGTTGATAAATAGGGCAATTCTGCTGATCAGCTTTTGTCAACTTGACATAAAACTAGACTTGTTTGGGAAGAAAGACTCTTAGTCAAAAAATATATCCATAAGACTGGCCTGTAGGCTAGTCCATGGGGTATTGTCCTGATAAATGATTCATGTAGAAAGGCACATCCCAGGTATTATGGGAAATACCTGTCCTGGGCAGGTGATATATAAAAAGCATGCTAAAGAAGCCAAGGAAAGCAAGCTGACAAATAGTGTTCCTCCATGTTCACTGCTTCAGTTTCTGACTCCAGATCCATGCCTTGAGTCCATGCCCTGACTTCTTTTCATGATTGTCTACAACTAAAAGTTGCAATAATCCCTTTCTTCTTGATATTGCTTCCAGTCATGGCTTTTAGAAAAACAATCGAAGCCTAACTAGAAAAGTTACCTTTCAGAACTTGATGGTAAGACTGTACTGCTAAAGACACCACATTCTTGCAGCATAGAACATGTACTTATAAACCTGGTACTGACCTGGAAGCATCATTTCTACTGCCTTGCTTTATTGTGCTGAAAAGTGCCATGCAAGGTATTAGATGAGAGAATAACTATCAGTCTGACCAGCCATGAAGCCTGAAAGCTATGTTCACTGCTACAGTAATGGCACAAATATCATAGATATAACCAACCACTTTCCTGTTTTATTGAAGTTCCACTGTACAATATGAACCCCATACCTAGCACCGTTACTGAGAAAAGATCCCATGACTAGACAAGTAATAGATCTTTGGGGGGAAACTCACCATTACTATTCTATAGTGGACATAGTATTAAAATGACTCCTGATGACTTACTGATATATGAAAAGAGTAACTCACCTCTCATTCCTTATCTGAGAAGCTTCTGTTTGCAGTCTATGGTAATTAACACAAAGACACGCAGCTGTTCAAGGTGCATAAAATAGGAGACTGAGGAATAATCAAGCCTAAATGGGACACCTATACAAATGCCTGCCCTATTCCCAAGACTCATGAATTATTACAGAAGAGAGATCAGAATGTTTAAGAACCAGAGCAGTGGATGAATATAAGCCACTTATTTCTGAATAATCCCTTCCCACCTCCTCATTATTACACAATAGGCACATGGCTTTCAATATCCGAAACAAATTCTCTACCAAATGGGTTCTCCAACTACTTTTTGTATAAGTTCTTGAGTCTTATAACCTCCACACTAGGTTAAACTATTGCAAAGATGGAGAAATTACTTTTATAATCAATCTGAAATCCTTTCCCTTTAGGTCAACATTTCTATATTAAAACTTGTTCTGAGAGATGCTGGTAGGTAAAGATACCCAGAGACTTGCTTGCCATGTGGCCTGCTGCTGAGGGAGAAGATGTGCAAGTGTGTGGCAGAGAAAAGGGACAGCAACAGAAGTGGAACAATTTGAGTACCAAGAAGAGAGGAAGATCTGGAGATGAGAGTGTCATGAGGGACAGACAGCCTGATGTGAGTAGCTGGTTCTGCACCCAAGGTGATGGTGAAGTCCCAGCCTGTGCTGCTGCTAAGGACCATGTCTGCGTCCACGGCTATTCAGCAGCAAGGGCCTGTATAGATGTTCATGGCCCATGTTACCACCAAAGGTTATGTGGACATCTTCGTCTGGGCTGTTGCCTGCGATCATTGTTGATGTTCAAGGGCTGCTCAAAGCTGGCCCCACTCCTCACTGGCTGCAGCACTTGGGGAAAAAAAGGCCATAAAACTTGCCTGGGTAGCACAGTAGAGCTGACCATGGTAGGAAGTTGGTCAAGTGATCTGGCCCAAGGGCACGAGAGCAAGAGCAGAAGAGCTGGTCCTAGCCCTTGTCTTCCAGGTGGGTGAGCTAGACCCTCAGTTATAAGAAAGAGAGATCTGGCCCTACCCCTTGTTATCCATGGCCCTTGGGTGAGCTATCTGGGGTAGTGCTGGAGAGCTGGTTCTGGTGTTGGTTGTGAATGCAAGAGAGCTTGTTGGGATGACCACCTCAGCTACTAACCAGACTAGGATTTTAAGTTGGCCTACCCCAACACATATACCATTTATGGAAATTAGAGACCATGAATGCAGTCAGTCCAAAATATCCAAAGCCACAGGATCACCATGGCACAGGGCAACAAGGGAATATTCAAGAGGAATCCCAGTAAGGATCAAGTGCTGACTATATAGCAGAAGTCAGACGCCTGAAACCAGAACAATGACTCATTTCAAGGAACATTTGCAAGTAAGATATGTGACAAAAGGACATATTACATGACACATTGACACCCTACAGCTTCCTCAGCAAGATGTTTCTGTTGCTTTTTTTGTTTGTTTTGTTTTTGTTTTTCAGTTTCTATTGGTGGGAGGTTGAAGGGACAGAGAGCAGACAAGGGCCAGAAAGACGAGTGGGATCTAAAGTTGATGAAGAATCAATACAAAAGTTAATGTTTTTCTGTACAGTTTTCATGTTTTGGCAGCTTTGGATGAGGCTGGAAAGAGTACCAACTTAGCGTTCATTTTGCTCTTCTGTAATTTGCTTCCTCATTTTTTACTCAAAAAACCAAAGATATCATTGTTAGTTCATTCCTCCTTGTGTTGGTCCAGAAAATGCTGCTGAAATAGCTACTGCCAGGCACACAAGCAGGGGTAAAATTTAAAGCTTACTAGATGTCAATTGATGTCTAAACTAAGTGTCAATAATGTCCTGGAGACCATGATAAGCAGAGATGGAACTTCCAATTTTATCATTTTCCTCCATGGTCATTTCAAGCGGATGATGTACAATAGTAACTCAGTGTAGAAAATGAAAATCCAACAATCCAAAGAGATTCGAGGGTTTTGTTTAGTTTTTCTATTTTGTCTTTTATTTCCCACCAGTAAACGTTAATGTCTAGATTTTATGTCAATATTGTCTTCTAAAGATAGAGAAATACATTTGTAACAGTCATACACAGAAGAGAAAGCAAGACTCTGGGAAAGGTAAGATAAAATGTGGCAGGACTCACGTAAGAAATCAGATATGTATCAGGATTTCTTTCTAAGTGGTATTATTTATAACGCCAACAGCATGAGAAAATGTCTTCTATTATATACTGAGTGACTATATTAAACTTTGTAAATTCAGAGACACTGTGATTTTTCCTACACAAATTGGTTGTCTTTTTAATATTTAAATGCATAGGATTAAAAATAAATGAAGAGATGAGAATGATGTTTACATGGTTGTACAGCAGACACTGCACACTTGGGACAGACGACTTACAGGAACAGAGCTAAAACTGACCTGGAGGCCTCCCCCTTAATGACCAGCTTTTGCAGTATCTGAGGATATTATGCAGGATGCCAAGGGAGAGGAGAAGATGGTATTTCTACCCAGCTGCAAAGCCTGAGAAGCACAACCATAACTGGACCTGCAAAATATCCACAGAGGTGAAATAATGGAACTTTTGGGAGTCACCAACAGAGGATTTCTATGCCTGGTACTACAAACCTGTAATGAGAAAGGTCAGACCCTAGAGGAGAACCTACTACTGCCATTTTCCTTTTTTAAAAAAAGTTAACTTTATTCTAAATAAAATACTGAATTTGCATATCCACAGGGAAGTGTAGTTCTCAAGTGTCTTCAAAACGACAACAAAAACAACAACAAAATACCCTTCTTTTTTCAACAAATGGAGACAAATACAGAGACCCACACCTTGTCAAACTCTAGAGAATAATTGACCATGAAGTGCTCAACCACAATTGATACATCTGAAATGCATTTATGGCTCAAGGAAAGTCACAAAATTGCGGGATGAATTGTAGGAACCAGAGGGCCAGGAGGTCTGCTGCTACATAGTGTCCTTGAGCATCTTGGACATGATAGGACAACTCATCCACAAAGTCTCCACAATACAATTCCTCCAGCAAGACCTACATGATGACAATACCAGGCTTCTGTGAATGCGGAAGGAGAAGTCCCACAGTATCTCACCCCTAGATGAAGAGCCACAGGCAGTTAAGGATTGCTGAGAGACAGAGCATCCTTTTCCTCCAGAGCTGAGTTCCCACATGTTTTGGTCATTTTTGAACTCAGCCATTGGCAAACAAGCACATGCACACACATGCACGCACACACACAAGACAAAGGGACAGGAAAGAAGCAAAAACAATGCTAATATATAGAGTTTTCAAAAAATTCTTTTGAATACATGTCCATTGGATTGAGATGTAGTTCAGGGTCATGGGCAATGAGATAAATAAACAGCAATAATAATGAATGAGCACACAGTAAGCCTCAGAGTCTCGATTCAGCCATATTGAGTCAATTCTCTTAGATGTGTAAGTGTTTGTTGACTATCAATTGGATGTTAAATCTTGGTGTTGGAATAATCAACCACCATGGCTATTACCAATTAAAAAACATTTCCACTTCTGTATGATTCAGCAGGTCTCAGAAATAATTAGCATATACATTATGTAATTCTTAAAGGAATGGTACAGAAATTTTATACAAAATTTCTTTCTCTGTATAAACAACTATCAACTCGTCTGTAACAACTCATTTGTTAGAATTTTGTACATTAAAAATAAATATGAAAAATGCATGGGTGATAGAAATTGCAAATGGGAAAGAGTTTGCAAATGATTTTGAGACTGAAAAAAATTTCAGACAAACAGAAATCTGCTGTGGAAAGTTGCTTAGAAGTGATGATAAATAAAAGAGGAGGAAGCTACGGAAGACAGCCATGATGCTACAGACAGCCATTATGCTACAGACAGCCATGATGCTACAGAAGGCAGACAGAATGCTAAAGATAGTCAGGATACTACAGATAGTCAGGATGCTACTAATAGCCACATAAGATGCTAGAAGGGTTCTAGGAAGGGTGGCTCTGTCTAGTTGGTTATTTGTGTTTTACTTATTGGGAAACCTGTAGTAAATTCTTCCTCTGTGATTTGACTAGTCTATACAAAAAACAATCAACCCAAGGGAGATTATTTTATTCAAAAATGCCCATAAACATAGAAGAAGCAAACAGAACTACAGATAGTTTGGACCAGAAAGTAATTCCTCCTGTGCACAAAACAAAGAAAGGGTTTTAAAAACAGCAAGGGGAAAAGGTCAAGTGACATATAAGGGCAGACCTATCAAAATTACACCAAACTTCTCACCAGAAATTATGAATGCCAAAGGATAGTGTGCAGATGTCATATAGACACTAAGAAAACATAAATGCCAGTCCAGGCTACTATATTCAGCAAAACTCTCAATTAACATAGATGGAGAAACCAAGATACTCCATGAAAAAAAAAACAACTTTACACAATATCTTTCTACAAATCCAGCCCTACGAAGGATAATAGATGTAAAACACCAACCCAAGAAGGGAAACTACACCCTAGAAAAAGCAAGAAAGTAATCTCCTTGCAACAAAACAAAAAGAAGAGAGACACAAGAACATAATACCACCTCTAACAACAAAAATAACAGGAAGCAACAATCACTATCCCTTAATATCAATGGACTCATTTCCGCAATAAAAAGACATAGACTAACAGACTAGATATGTAAAAGAGGACCCAGCATTTTGCTGCATACAGGAAACACACCTCAGTGACAAAGACCTACATTTGCTGGAAAACAACTTTACAAGCAAACGGTCTGAAGAAACAAACTGGAGTAGCCATTCTAATATTGAATAAAATTAACTTGCAACCAAAAGTCACCAAAAAAGAAAAAGAAGGACACTTCATATTCATTAAAGGTAAAATCCACTAAGATAAACTCTCAATCCTGAATATCTACACTCCAAATACATGGGCACCTACATTCATAAGAGAAACCTTACTAAAGCTCAATGCACACATTGCACCTCACACAATAATAATAGGAGATTTCAACACCCCACTCTCACCAATGGACAGATCACGGAAACAGAAATTAAACAGAGACATAGGGAAAATAACAGAAGATATGAACCAGATGGACTTAATATATTTAATAGAAAATTTCATATTAAAACAAAAAAAAATGCCTTATTCTCAGCAACTCATGGTACCTTCTCCAAAACTGACCACATAATCGGTCACAAAACAGGCCTCAACAGATGCAAGAAGTTTGAAATAATCCCATGCATCTTATCAGATCGCCACGTATTAAGGCTGGTCTACAATAACAAAAATGGCAGAAAGCTGACGTATACAAGAAAGTTGAATAACATTCTACTCAAAAATAACTTGGTCAAGGAAGAAATAAGGAAATTAAAGAGTTTTTAGAATTTAATGAAAATGAAGCCACAACATACATAGACTTACGGAACACAAGAAAGCAGTGCTGAGGAAAACTCATAGCTCTGAGTGCCTCCAAAAAGAAACATGAGAAAGTGGACATTAACGTCTTGACAATACACCAAAAGCTTTAGAACAAAAAGAAGCAAATTCACCCAAGAGGAATAGAAGGCAGGAAATAATCAAACTCAGGGCTGAAATCAACCAAGTACAAACAAAAAGGACAATACAAAGAATCAAGAAAAGCAGGAGCTGGTTCTTTGAGAAAATCAGTAAGATAGATAAAACCTTAGCCAGACTAACCAGAGGGCACAGAGACTGTATCCAAATTAACAAAATCAGAAATGAAGATGGAGTCATAACAACATAATCTGAGGAAATTCAAAAAAAGAATCAGATCCTACCCCAAAACCATATATTCAACAAAACTGGAAAAATCTGGAAGAAATGAATAATTTTCTAGATAAATACCAGGTACCAAAGTTTAATCAGGAACAGATAAACCATCTAAACAACCCCATAACTCCTAAAGAAATAGAAACAGTCATTAAAAATCTCCCAACCAAAAAGAGCTCAGGACCAGATGGGTTTAGTGCAGAATTCAGTCAGACCTTCATAGAAGACCTCATACCAACACTGTCCAAACTATCCCACAAAATAGAAACAGAAGGAGTACAACCAATTCCTTCTATGAAGCCACAATTTTGCTTATACCTAAACAACACAAACACCCAACAAAGAAAAAGAACTTCAGATTATTTTCCCTCATCAATACTGATGCAAAAATACACAATAAAAATTTTGTAAACCGAATCCAAGATGATCAGCCAACATGATCAAGTAGGCTTGATCCAGGGATGCAGGGATAGTTCAATATACAGAAATCCATCAACATAATTCACTATATAAACAAACTTTAAGAAAAAAATAACATGATCATTTCATTAGATGTTGAGAAGGAATTTGACAAAATTCAACACCCTTTATGATAAAAGTCCTAGAAAGACCAGGAATTCACGGCCCATACCTAAGCATAGTAAAAGCAATATACACCAAACCAGTAGCTAACATTAAACTAAATGAAGAGAAACTTGAAGTAATCCCACTAAAATCAGGGACTAGACAAGGCTGCTCACTCTCTCCCTACTTAGGCAATATAGTACTCAAAGTCCTAGCCAGAGCAATCAGACAGAGAAAGGAGGTCAAAGAGATACAAATTGGAAAGGAAGAAGTAAAAATATCACTATTTGCAGATGATATGATAGTATATCTAAGTGATTCCAAATTTCCACCAGAGAACTACTAAACCTGATAAACAACTTCAGCAAAGTGACTGGGTATAAAATTAACTCACATAAATCAGTAGCCTTCCTCTACTCAAAGGATAAACAGGCTGAAAAAAAATTTAGTGAAATGGCACCCTTCACAATAGGCCCAAATAATATAAAATACCTCGGTGTGACTATAATTAGGCAAGTGAAAGATCTGTATGATAAGAACTTCAAGTTTCTGAAGAAAGAATTTGAAGAAAATCTCAGAAGATGGAAAGATCTCCCATGCTCATGGATTGGCAGGATTAATGTAGTAAAAATGGTCATTTTGCCAAAAGTAATCTACAGATTCAATGCAATCCCCATCAAAATTCCAACTCAATGTTTCATAGAGGTAAAAAGAGCAATTTGCAAATTCATTGGGAATAATAAAAACTCAGGATATCCAAAACTATACTCAACAACAAAATAACTTCTGGGGGACTCTCCATCCCTGAACTCAAGCAGTACTACAGAGCAATAGTCATAAAAACTGTATGGTATTGGTACAGAGACAGGCAGGTAGATCAGTAGAATAGAATTGAAGACCCAGAAATGAACTCAACACCTATGGCATTTGATCTTTGACAAAGGAGCTAAAACCATCCAATGGAAGAAAGATAGCATTTTCAACAAATGGTGCTGGTTCAACTGGAGGTCAGCATGTAGAAGAATGCAAATTGACCTATTCTTATCAACTTGTACAAAGCTTAAGTCCAAGTGGATCAAGGACCTCCACAACAAACCAGATATACTCAAACTAATAGAAGAAAATTGGAGAAGAGGCTTGAACACATAGGCATTGAGGAAAATTTCCTGAACAAAATACCAAAGACTTATGTTCTAAGATCAAGAATTGACAAATGGGACCTCATAAAACTGCAAAGCTTCTGTAAGACAAAGGACACTGTCATTAAGACAAAATGACAACCAACAGATTGGGGAAAGGACTTTACCAATCCTACATCTGATAGAGCACTAATGTCCAAAATATACAAAGAATTCAAGAAGTTAGACTCCAGAGAGCCAAATAACCCTATTTAAAAATGGAATACAATGGTAAACAAATAATTCTCATCTGAGGAATATCAAATGGCTGAGAAGTATCTAAGAAAATGCTCAACATCCTTAGTCATCAGGGAAATGCAAATGGAAACAACCCAAACAACCCTGAGATTCCACCTCACACCAGTCAGAATGGCTAAGATAAAAAACTCAGGTGACAGCAGATGCTGGCGAGGATGCGGAGGAAGAGGAACACTCCTCCATTGCTGGTGGGATTGCAAACTGCTACAACTACTCTGGAAATCAGTCTGGAGGTTCCTCAAAAAATTTGACATTCCACTACCTGAGGACACAGTCATTCCTCTCCTGGGCAGATACCCAAAAGATGCTCCAACATATAACAAAGACACGTGCTCCACTATATTCATAGTAGCCTTATTTATAATAGCCAGAAGCTGGAAAGAACCCAGATGCCCTTCAACAGAGGAATGGATACAGAAAATGTGGTACATCTACACAATGGAGTGCTACTCAGCTCTCAAAAGCAATGACTTCATGAAATTCATAGGCAAATGAATTCAACTAGAAAATATCATCCTGCGTGAGGTAACCGAATCACAGAAAAAAAAACACATGTTATGCACTCATTGATAAGTGGATATTATCCCCAAAGCTTAGATTACCCAAGATACAATCCACAGACTGCATGAAACTCAAGAAATATGACCAAAGTGTGGATTCTTCACTCCTTCTTAAACGGGAGAGCAAAAATATTCATAGGAGGGAAAATGAAGGCAAAGTTTGGAGCAGAGGCTGAATGAATGGCCATTCAGAACCTGCCCCACATGTGGCCCATATATATACGGCCACCAAAACTAGATAAGACTGATGAAGCTAGGAAGTGCATGCTGACAGGAACTGGATATAGCTGTCTCCCGAGAGGCACAGCCAGTGTACCTCAAATGCAGAGGTGAACGCTACCAGCAAAACATTGAACTGAGAATGGGGTCTACCTTGCAGGTGTTAGAGAAAGGATTGTAGGAGCTGAAGGGGCTTGCAACCCCATAAGAACAACAATGCCAACTAAGCAGAGCGCCTAGGGACTAAACCACTACCCAAAGACTGACCCATGGCTCCAGCTGCATATGTAGCAGAGGATAGTTTTGTTGGGTACCACTGGAAGAGGAAGCCCTTGGCCCTGCTATGTTTGGACTCCCTGGGTAGGGGAATGATGGGGAGATGGAAGGGGGTGGATGGGAAAGGGAACACCCTTATAGAAGAAGGGGAGGGGAGATTAGATATGGGGCTTATGTCTGGAAAACTGGAAAAGAGAATAACATTTGATATGTAAATAAAAAATATCCAATAAAGAAAGAGAGAACAGAAAAAAACTAACTCAAATACTTATAAACTGTTCAAAATTTCTTTCTGGTTTCCCATTCCACTCAGAGAAAAATCCATAGTCTTCAAGACTCTTCCATCACTTCTGCGCCTTCATGGCCTGTTACCTCCCAGCTGATACACTGTCATTTCTTAATTGCACACTCTCACTTCTGACTTCCTGGGCACTTATACTTTGCATGGAGTTCTTGATCATAACCATCACCCACTCTTGCCTGATTTCCTCTCAGATTGACTTCTTCTCAGTGGGACTTTCTAACTAAAATTTCTCTCTTCCTCCCTTCCCTCTCTCTCTGTGTCTCTTTGTCTCCCTGTCTCTCTCTGTGTGTGTCTCTATGTCTCTCTCTGTCTTGCTCTGTCTCTCTGTGTGTCTCTGTGTCTCCATCCTTCCTTCTCTACGTTCTCTCTTTCCACGTTTATTTAATTGAGTTACCATACATCTCCACCCTACCACCCCAGGCACCATGAGTGCAGCATATCTTTGTTTTTCTGCACTACAAGTCCCCAACAGAAATGATCGAGAGAAATACAATAAATATTTAGTAAATTAATACATGTATAACCCATGGAATCACAATAATGGACTAGATGAAAATCTTAGCAGAATGAAAAGAGGAAATAACAAGAAGAGTGGTGCACTGTCTGGATTGTATGCCAACTTGACCCAAGCTGGAGTTATCACAGAGAAAGGAGCCTCTGTTGAGGAAATGCCTCCATGAAATCCAGCTGTAAGTCATTTTCTCAATTAATGATCAAGGATGGGAAGGCCCACTGTGGGTGGTGCCATCCCTGGCTGGCGGTCTTGGGTTCTATAAGAAGGCAAGCTGACCAAGCCAGAGGAAGCAAGCCAGTAAGTAGCATCCCACCATGGCCTCTGTGTCATCTCCTGCTCCCTGAGCTCCTTGAGATCCAGTTCTGACTTCCTTTGGTGATGAACAGCAATGTGGAAGGTGTAAGCTGAATAAACCCTTTCCTCCCCAACCTGCTTCTTGGTCACGATGTTTGTGCAGGAATAGAAACCCTGACTAAGACAGGAGGAAAATAACAGGGAGAGAGGAAAGTAAAAAGAATGGAGAGTGGTGAGGAAGAAGGGAGGGAGGGAGAGAGAGAGGGAGGGAGGGAGAAAGAATGGGAAGCAGGGAGATTTCAAGTACACTTTGGCCCATAGACATTATTCTTTCCTGTCAAGTGACTTAATGAATAGAAATAAACAACCACTATGAGACTACTTTATTTTCCCTTTCCTTATTTGCCAGTTCTAGTGCCAAAATCTCTTCAAATACCAAGCCCTTTTACGTTGATAGTTTTTGACAAGCCTACCACACCCAAACAGCTCTGATCCCAGCCTTCTTCCAGCTGATGCATGAATTAGTAATGAGGTTTTCCAGCAATAACTGAATAAGGGTACATTTTAGTGTCCCAAATTTACACAATGACGATGTTTCTGAGAGAAAATAAAATAAATAAAACCTGTCCTTGGAGTATCTTATATTGGAAGGACTTTTTACTGGGCTGAAAGTAATTTTGGAAAAGATATTGTACCATCAGGGTTGAGGTTATAAAATGGGAATAAATAATTAGAAAATGAGATTGAAAGGTTGTACTTGGTTTTATATTTCATAAGATCACCAGCTAGTACTTTCCACTACATTTTATGAAAGTCATCTGCTACACAGTGAGCTCAAGAAAACACAAATGACCTTCTATTTCCATCTCTGAGGCCCATATCACAATGACTCAGAAGCACTGCATTCCGAATATAACTCACACACAATTATGCTCCATATTTGTAAGAAATCTAGTACATAAATCTCTAAATGGAACAGTTTAACCAACTTTGAAAGAATGAGCCGCTGAATGGACTCATAATGACATAATGTAGAAGCATAAAAATTGAAAGAATATAGCCACCTTGTAAATTCTCTCCATTTCATATTTATGCTCTCTCTTCTATTTATTATATCATATATCAAATTATTCTGCTTCCTTGGAAAGCCGTTTCTATAAGAGTAGCGCTGGAGACACGAATCATCTCGCTCTATAGGAGAAACTTAAGGATCCCTGACACGCTGTATGACGCACACAACCCTGTATCGATTCTTATATGTTTTGAAATGCAAAAAACTCCAGTGGGCATACGTCAAGTAGCAATATTTACATGATCAGTAGGCTGAAATTTTCTTGGGTGAACAATGAGTCTGGATAAATGTGCACATTTGGAAAACAGCATAAGCCTAGAATTTTGAACAAGTGGCTAACAGGAGTCATGAATAAAGTGGAGAACTCCCCACAACAAAAGTAAGTGGCTTTATATACTGAACAATACTTGAGTGTCATCTCGCGTGTCGAGAGTTAAGGGGGTTAATATACATGCTGGCCTTAGAAATAATGATGGATACTGTGGATAAGTTTGGATTATTTAAACTGTTACTAAATTGTACCCTTTAATTTCTTTTTTATGATCAGTAAAGGGGCTCACTACATTTGATAACATAGCATATTTCTTATGAAATATAAGAAGATACAAGCAGCACTTGGAAGTACCTTGCTTAAAATACATTTATCTCACGGGATTTAAAAAATTCTTCTATCCATTGACAATAAACACTCAGAGTCTGCTTTGACTAACCATTATCAAATATTCATATTTATCATCTTAAATTCCATTTATGAATATTCTTTTATTAGAGAAATAAAACATCATTAGCTTATTACTCAGAGGAAGGCCATGCTACCCATTTTTATTTATCTATAGCAGCAATTCAGATGTGTAAAATATTTTTAATTTATAAGGCACTTGCATTTACAAAATAACCATGTCAGAAAATTCTTAGAGCCTAAGCACATCTTCGCAAGGCATAAATTTTACTGAGAGGTGAATACGTAACAGGTTTGCTAAAGCTAATGTGGTATAGTAAGGAGTAGAATTTAAAGCTGCACATATTTTTATACAAAAATTAATCTCAGGCTTAGCTGTCTGCTCCCAGCATGACATGTCTGAAGCTATAGAACCTTGAGAGACATGAGAGTTGGAGATTGGTGGCACCCTGAATGCACAGCTAGACTATTTCAAACCTTCTCACTGGTACGTGGTAGGGAAGCAATTCTTAGATGCACCTGTACAAAAGAGGAGTCTGAAAACAGAAATCCAATCATTGTCATAATTAGTGAATTATGAAATAAAGAACAGGTCTCTCATCTATCAAACTAAATTCCTTTCCTAAAATAAACATGTTTAATAATCACAAAGTAGAAAGAAGCATGAAGAAAAGAGTAGCCAGGAGTGGAATTGCTAATTAGAGGTGATTCCTAAGGCTTATATACACTTTCTTCTGATTAGTACAATTTATTTCAGTAAATTTCATCAATAGGTAAACTTTAATATTGCTCATTTACAATAAAAATATAAGAAATATTTTATGTAAACATTTATCTGTCATAATCTTTCAATCAGCTTACCTATATACATTTCTGATATTTTTATACATCTACCATGAATAGAGATGCAGATAAAACTGTAAAAGGAAATATTTCTTGATTACAAGAATGACTTCAGTGAAAATACTCACTGCAAGACAGTCATGATAGGATGAAGTTATAAGCCATGTCAGATCCTGGACAGTCATACAGAAATAGAGTATTGACTCTTGAAAGTCCTGTTCTTTCACATAAACACCATACATACATACATACATACATACATACATACATACATACATACATACACACATACATTCATACATACATACATCACACACACATACATTCATGCATACATACATATATTCATACATACATACACCACACACATACATTCATACATTCATACATACATACACCACACACACACATACATTCATACATTCATGCATACATACACCACACACACATACATTCATACATTCATACATTCATACATGCATACACCACACACACATGCACACACACAGAAACACACACACACATGCACACACATGCATACATGCACACATGCACACACACACATGCACGCACATGTACACCAATAACAATATGTAAGAAGCAGAGAGATTGCTCAGCAGTTAACACAATCTTGCTGAGAAGCCATGTTCAGTTTATCACCACCAGTAACTCCAGTTCCAGGGGATCTTCCTCTGACCATTGTGGACAACAGCCATGCACAAACTGAATGTGATACAAGATTTTCACACTAGGTATGTGTTACCTGTATATTTTGACTTATGCATATAAGAAGGACAATCACAATGACCTATTAATTAATCTTTCCTGGGAAAATTAAATGTGAGAATACATTTAACATATTTCACAAGAAAGCAATAAAATGGGGAAAGTAAAGATTCATTTTATATTGATTTTGTTTACATTCAAGAGTGAAAATTAGAATACCATCTGCGTCCAGAGCTAAGGTTGTCCCACAGCCCTCCAGAACCAAAAGCTGCCCACAGACAGTTGGTCTCCCAGGAGTGCTATAGCTTCTAAGCCCACATGTGGGACCCCACTTTTGCTCCACTGACTGACCAAGAAGAGACACACCAGGAGCACATTGACTGCAGGAGCAGCAGGGCCACCTGGGACAGGACCCCTCCAGTCTCCACCAGCACCCAGAGCTAAGGCTGCCCCACAGCACTCCAGACTGAAAACCTGCCCACAGAGAGAGCTGGTCTCCCAGGAGTGCTCTCACTCCTAAGATCACAGGCTTACAGTCCCTCAGGCAGGACAAGCCAATCAGAGACAGCAAGACCAACTAATATCAGATATAGCCAAATGGCAAGAGGCAAGCACAGGAACCTAAGCAATAGAAACCAAGTCTACTTGGCCTCGTCAGAACCCAGTTCTCCCAGCACAACAAGCACTGGATACCTCAACGCACCAGAAAAGCAAGATTTGGATTTAAAATCATATTTCATAGATGATGATAGAGGACTTTAAGGAGGACATAAATAACTCCCTTAAAGAAATACAGGACAACACAGGTAAATAAGTAGAAGCCCTTAAAGAGGCAACACAAAAATCCCTTAGTTACAGGAATATGAAACCAAACAGGTGAAGGAACTGAATGAAACCATCCAGGATCTAAATGGAAATAGAAACAATAAAGAAATTACAAAGCGAGACAACCCTTCAGTTAGAAAACCTAGGAAAGAGATCAGGAGTCATAGATGTAAGCATCACCAACTGAATACAAAACACTGAAGAGATAATCTCAGGGGCTGAAAATACCATAGAAAACGTTGATACAACCATCAAAGAAAATGCAAAATGCAAAAAGCTCCTAACCCAAAACATCCAGTAAATCTAGGACACAATGAGAAGACAAAACATAAGGATAATGGGTATAGAAGAGAAGGAAGATTCCCAAGTTAAAGGACCAATAAATAGCTTCAACAAAATTATAGAAGAAAACTTACCTAACCAAAAGAAAGAGATGCCCATGAACATACAAGAAGCATACAGAATAGATAGATTGGTCCAAACAGATTGGACCAGAAAAAATTCCTCCTCTCACATAATAATCAAAACAACAAATGCACAAAACAAAGAAGGAATATTAAAAGCAGTAAGAAAAAAATGTCAAGTAACATATAAGGGAGGAACTATCAGGATTACACCAGACTTCTCAACCAAGACTATGAAAGCCAGAAGATCTGAGACAGATGTCATATAGACCCAAAGAGAACACAAATGCTAGCCCAGGCTAATATATGCAGCAAAACTCTCAATTAACATAGATGGAGAAACCAATATATTCCATGACAAAACCAAATTTACACAGTATCTTTCCATAAATCAAGCCCTACAAAGGATATTAGATGGAAAACTCCAACACAAGGAGGGAAACTGAACCCTAGAAAAAGCAAGAAAATAATTTTCTTTCAACAAACACAAAAGAAGATAGCCAAACAAATATAAATACACCTCTAACAACAAAAATAACAGGAAAAAAACAATAGTTATTCCTTAATATCTCTTAACATCAATGGACTCAGTTTCCCAATAAAAAGAAATAGACTAACAGACTGGATAAGTAAACAGGACCCAGCAGTTTGCTTCATATAGGAAATGCACCTCAGTGACAGACACTGTGTCAGAGTAGAAGGCTTAAAAAAGTTTTCCAAGCAAATGGTCTGAAGAAACAAGCTGGAGTAGACATTCCATTATCAAACAAAGTTGACTTTGAACCAAAAGTTATCAAAAAAGATAAGGAATGACAGTTCATACATATCAAAGGAAAAATCTACCAAGCCGAAGTATCAATTCTGAACATCTATGCTCCAGATGCAAGGGCACACACATGCACAAGAGAAACTTTACTAAAGCTCAAAGCATACATTGCACCACACACAATAATAGTGGGAGATTTCACTACCCAACAATCATCAATGTACAGGTCATGGAAACATAAACTAGAGACACAGTGAAACTAACATAAGTTATGAACCAAATGGACTTAAGAGTTATCTATAGAACATTTTATACTAAAATAAAAGAATATACCTTCTTCCCAGCACCTCATGGTACATTCTCCAAAGTTGACCATATAGTTAGTCACAAAACAGGCCTCAACAGATACAAAAAAAATGAAAATAATCATGCATACATTCTATCAGATCACCATGGACTAAGGCTGGTCTTCAATAATAACAAAAACAACAGAAAGCCCACATACACATGGAAGCTCTACTCCAAGACAACTTGGTCAAGGAAGAAAGAAAGAAAGAAAGAAAGAAAGAAAGAAAGAAAGAAAGAAAGAAAGAAAGAAAGAAAGAAAGAAAGAAAGAAAGAAAGGAAGGAAGGAAGGAAGGAAGGAAGAAAATAATTAAAGACATTTTAGAATTTAATGAAAATAAAGGCACAACACACCCAAACTTATGGGATACAATGAAAGCAGTGCTAAGAGGAGAAAACTCATAGCTCTAAGTGCCTCCAAAAAGAAAGTGGAGAGACCATACAATAACAGCTTAACAGCATACCTGAAAACTCTAGAACAAAAAGAAGCAAATACAGCCAAGAGGAGTAGAAGGAAGGAAATAATCAAACTCAGTGCTGAAATCAACCAAGTAGAAACAAAAGAACTATACAAAGAATCAACCAAACCAGGGTCTGGTTCTTTGAAAAAATCAACAAGATAGATAAAGCTTTAGCCAGACAACCAGAGGAGACAGAGACAGTATCCAAATGAACAAAATCAGAAATGAAAAGGGAGACATAAAAACAGAAAATGAAGAAATTCAAAAAATTATCAGTCCCTACTACAAAACCCTATACTCAACAAAACTGGAAAATCTGGAAGAAATGGACAATTTTCTAAACAGATAACAGGTACTAATGTTATATCAATATCAGATAGATCATCTAAACAGTCCCATAATCCCTAAAGAAATAGAATCAGTCATTAAAAGTCTCTCAGACAAAAGAAGCCCAGAACCAGATGTGTTTAGTGCAGAATACTTTCAGACCTTCAAAGAAGACCTAATACCAATACTCTTCAAACTATTCCACACAAAATAGAAAAAGAAAGAACACTATCCAATTCCTTCTTTGAAGCCACAAGTGTGCTTATACCTAAATCAAACAAAGACCCTACAAAGAAAGAGAACTTTAGACCAATTTCCCTCATGAATATTGATGCAAAAAATACAATAAAATTCCCACAAACCAAAACCAAAAACACATCAAAATGATTATTCACCATGATCAAGAAAGCATCATCCCAAGGATGCAGGGATAGTTCAACATACGGAAATCCATCAAAGTAATTCACTTTATATAAAAACTCAACGAAAAAACCCACAAAAGCATCTTATTACATGCTGAGAAAGCATTTGACAAAATTCAATCCCACTTCATGTTCAAAGTCTTGGAAAGTTCAGGAATTTAAGGCCCGTACCTAAACTGAATAAAAGCAATATACACCAAACCAGTAGCCAACTAAATGGAGAGAAACTTGAAGCAATCCCACTAAAATCAGGAACAAGACAAGACTGCCCACTCTCTCCCTACTTATTCAATATAGCTCTCAAAATCCTGGCCAGAGCAATTAACCAACAAAAAAGGTCAAAGGATACAAATTGGAAAGGAAGAATTCAAAATATCACTATTTGCAGATGATATGATAGTATACTTATGTGACCAGAGAACTCCTAAACCTGGTAAACAACTTCAGCAAAGTGACTGGTTATAAAATTAACTCAAACAAATCAGTAGCCTTCCTCTACTCAAAGAATAAACAGGCTGCTGGGGTTGGGGATTTAGCTCAGTGGTAGAGCGCTTGCCTAGGAAGCACAAGGCCCTGGGTTCGGTCCCCAGCTCCGAAAAAAAGAACCAAAAAAAAAAAAAAAAAGAATAAACAGGCTGAGAAAGAAATTATGGAAACAGCACCCTTCACAACAGTCCCAAATAATATAAAATACCTTGGGGTGACTCTAACCAAGCAAGTGATCAATTCATAGGACAAGAACTTCAAGTCTCTGAAGAAAGAAATTGAAGATCTCAGAAGATGGAAAGACCTCCGATGCTCATGAATTGGCAGGATTAATATAGTAAAAATGGTCATCTTGCCAAAAGCAATCAATCTACAGATTCAATGCAATCCCCATCAAAATTCCAACTCAATTCTTCATAGAGTTAGAAATAGCAATTTGCAAATTTATTTAGAATTACAAAAAACCCAGGATAGCCAAAACTATCCTCAACAATAAGAGAACTTCTGGGGAAATCACCATCCCTGTCCTCAGGCTGTATTAGAGAGCAATAGTGATAAAAACTGCACGGTATCGGTACAGAGACAGGCAGGTAGATCATATGCTGATGCCAAGAAATGCGTGCTTACAATAGCCTGATAAGGATGTCTCCTGAGAGGCTCTGCCAGAGCCTTACTGATACAGATGAGGATGCTTGCAGCTAACCATGGGACTGAGCACAGGGACTCCAATGGAGGAATTAGAAAAAGGACTGAAGGACCTGAAGCGGTTTGCAACCCCATAAGAAGAAAAACAATATCAACCAACCAGACACTCCCAGAGCTTCCAGGGACTAAACCACCAACCAAAGAGTACACATGGAGGGACCCATGGCTCTAGCCACATATGTAACAGAGGATGGCATTCTCTGGCACCAATAGGAGAAGCCCTTGGTCCTGTTATGGTTCACTTCTTCAATGTAGGGAAATGCCAAGGTGTTAATGTGGGACTGGGAGCATCTTCATAGAAGCAGATGGGATAGGAGGGAAAGGGGATAACCTTTGAAACGTAAATACATAAAATATCCAATAAAAATAAAAATTATGAATAAATTAGATTACCAGACAAAAACATATCTACTATCTCTGGTGTCTGTATCATTAACAATGCCAAAACAAATGTGATGTGTGCCACATTAAGAAAGTGTCTTAGTTATTTTAATGTATTATTTATTGGTTAATTAATATAGGATTTAAAATTTTTAATTCCATAAATTTCTATTTTAGGCAATACCAAAATTTTAAAATAAATAACAAAATTAAAGTTCACACTAAAACACTTTCTTATCTAAACTTGATTAAAATTTGGGTTTTTTTAATATTTCATTTAACAGATATACAGTATAGTTGAACATTTAAATATGTTTATTTTTGTTTTTTACCGATTTATGCTTTCAGTGATTCTTGGAATATGAAATTGTGTTAAATACTTAAATATGTAAGTGAGTCATCAGTGAATGGTCTGATTTTTCTAACTGTTATGGTTTTCATATGTCTTGTGTGCCCATTTATCTTGTATACTTCATCGAAGTACAAATCTAATCCTAAGGCATGTGTTTGTGTACAGCCTGACTATTATTAACTGCTGATATATACATTTTTGCCTTATCAGTAATGTTTGGCCATATTTTAGCATCTCATACATATCTCCCTAGGTTACAGCTATTCACAAAAAAACCCTCATCGGTTCTGGCAATTGATCTTATCTCTGAAAACAATCTGTCCCTGTGCTCCAATCCAGCATTGTGCTCCAAGCCAGCCTTTGGTACATTTGCCTTTCAATGAGCATGCGTGTTCTTTAAAAGAGACCTAGTTATCCATTCATTTTTCAAAGAATTGAGAAGCTACATGAAGTGAAGTTATGTGATCTTTCTCCAGACCCCTAACAGTGGCTGGCTGGAGTTTCACTGTAATTATCTTGACTGCTGATCTTCAGGCCCTGTCATAATCATCTCCACAAAAAAGTAGGGTAGAAAGAGACTTGTCTCTACTACTTGAGAAAAGCCGCTCCTCTGACTACTACCTTCATTTAAGCTGACCGACTCAGTCTCATTGGATAATGAAGGATGCAAAGTGCTGTGTTGAGAATTCTCACCCTCATGGCAAGTCGCTGTGGACAGTCTAAAGCTCCCAGCTCAGTGTGAAAGCCAGTTCGTGTCAAATCCTTCACTGTATATAGGCGCAAGGAACTATATTCTGCAGTGGTCTGGGAGCGAGTATCCTCCCATGTGAGCCTTCCAGTGAAAATGCTACCCAACCCTCCCTGGTTCTCATCCAGTGAGAATGCATCCGGAGAGCCATTCAAGCTGGTAGGACTCCTGATCCATGTAGACCGTGAGGTCATGATGGTGTGTTATTCTAGTGTTGGGACAATTTGGGAGGAAGTAATGTAAAACTCTGGACAGGGAAAAATGCTGGTCATAATATTCCAAGAGAGGCATGAAACTTCTGTTTCCTCGAGAAAACTACTCTGCACTCTGGTGTTTCCTGAGCTGTCTTAGCTATGGGTTTTGAAACAAATCCAAAAGGGATTGCAACTCAGAGACAGTCCTGCCCAGTGGACAGGAGTTTTTCCTTTTTCTCAAGTTCAAGGATTTTTATTCTGAAAATGAAAATCATCTCCTGAGTCATTATTATTCAGCATCAAGAATGAAATGTTTGAATTGAGATTTTGCTTACTCATGGGGGGGAAAATAACAATATTCTCATGTATTATTTGTGTGCCTTGATTTTCTTGGGTGCCCTTTATAAAAAGTCAAGACATACCCAGGGAAAAAGGACTGAGTTTCAGAGACTTGGGAGCCATGTTGCCTAGTTACATAAACTATTAAATGTCAGAGAATCATCTGGAAGGAAGAGCGAAAGTGTTAGTAAATTACTATTACAAACTTTTCGCTGTTGCAAAGTCATGAAGAATGTTCAGAAGCAAATCAGCCAGATGTGGTGACAAGCAGTGCATAGTTACTTGATGCCTTGGGTCCAGTTTCTCTCATGGTCACAGAGAGCACAAGCTTAGCATTTTAAAACATAGTTACATTAGTTTATTCTTGTATGGGTAAACACTCTACTAGTCCTGGGAGTTGTTTTGCCTGCAGTTTACAAGGTTAAGGCCAACGTCGCCTGGGACTGCTTTTACTGGGATACTAGGGGACAGTTCATCCCTTGGCTCACTTAGAATCCCATCTATTAACAGAGCCCAGTGCCATGGGCTTGGCACTCATAGCCTCTTCCCTGTAGCTGTTAGATGTAATTTTCGGCTTCTAGTTGCTGACAGAATTCTTTGGCTCATTGCCTCTTTCTCCAACTCCAAAGCCAGAAACAGTGCCTTGAAGCATTCTCATATTTCAAATTTACCTTATTCATCTGTCTCCAACTTTTCTCATCCACTGAATCTCTCTGACTCTAGACAGAGAAATTCCTCAACTTGTCAGGGGTGATGTGACTGGACCACACATCAGTGAGATAATCTCCCATTTCAAAGACAGGGGCCTACTTCACATAAGCAAAATCCTTCTGTCAGCTAATTATACTATAGTCACAGGTTTGGGGATAAGAGAGAGGGTACCTTAGGAAGTCATTGCTCCATCTCTCATATGATTCTTAAATTAAGATATAAATAGCAACATAAATTATAAACACATGTAGGGAACCAGAAAAATCTTCAAACTCTGGGAATCATTGTCCCAAAAGAATATCATCATTTACATTTGATAATCTTAAGAACTGATCAAATTGGCCTAGAGTAAGAAATGTAACCTTTCTACTGATTTTTCTTATACTTGATACAAAAGATTGATCATTGCTAGAGAGTTGGCTCATTGGTTATTTCCAGGGAAAGTCAGATAGATTCTCAATTATACAATAGTAATTAAGTAATGAATTCAAGTTTAAACATTTTTTCAATTGAGAGAAGAGAATGTAGATCTTTCTATTTTTCTTCATGCATCTCCAAACCATGTAAGTAAAACTTGGCAGCTATGGTTTTAGAAGTCCCTGATCTTTCTTGTCATTTCAAGTTTGCTCTCAGGACTCGTGGCAACTCTATGGCTAATACTGTCAGTCAGTCATTCCCTGCAAAAATGGAGCCTCAAAAAAAGTCTCTAGATACTGAAGCCTGAGTGAACTGCTCTGACTGTCAATCCCAAGTCTCTAATTTCTACAATTTTAGGCTATGACATTTCAACTTATAGTCATAGGAATGTATGATCACACAAGACTTCTGTTTCTTTTTCAATACAGTATTTAATAAGTTATGTATGATATTCAGTAACAAGATCTTGGGTTAGATGAGTTTTGCTCAGGTCTAGACTAGTGTAACTATTGTGAGCACAGGGGCTCCTCGGGCAGCCTATGGTACGTGAATGTTGGCTAAGTCCAGGTTTTGCCTCAGTGTATTCTCTCTGTGTATGGGTGGGTGGAGCTTATGTAGATATAACCTCATCAGAAATTAAAGGATCTCATGAAGTGTGAAGATCTCTCTGGGTACAATGAAATCCTTGACCTGGACTTCTTCTAAACTTGCCCCTGCATTTCTTCCCTTGACTGGTTCTAATTGGTATCCTATTTCTATGATAAAACTATATGGATTTGCAATACATTTTGAGATTTTCATAAAGTAAAGATTATGAGAGATAGAATGAGAATGCATGAGGCGGCCAGTCAGAGCCTCAAATGTGCAGTGAATCTTGAAGGCTGGGTAGCCTATGGGAAAATCATGCCCTCACTTCCTGTTATTGCAACATCCTGGTACCTATTCAAAGGTTGATGGCAAAGGAAATTGGAAGCTACTTATGAATCAGAATCGCATTATTGCTCCATGTATACACACACACATACACACACATACAGACACACACACGTACACACGCCAATCCAAAGCAACTAAATTTCCAACATTATAGAGATATAGTTAAAAACATGTACCTCCAGAGAAATCTGTTAAAATACCTATGAAATAAAAATAATACAAATGTCCTTCAAGAGATGGATAGAAAATGAAAGTGACGTACTTCAATTCCAGTGGCACTGGGATACCGTTCCATTGAAATGAAATTTCCTATTCAGTCCAAAGGAAAGAAGTTAGAAAATATACTGAGTGTGGAAACTTACAGCCAGGAGGACAAATCCCACACGTTGTGTTATTTGTGTTTCTGGCTCGTATTTTTTAGAAGTGAGTATATAACCTGAACAAAATGCAAAAGCTAGGAAAGTAAATCAGGATCCTGTGGGTTTGCATGGAAAGGGGATGGTCAGGTGGAGGACAAAGAGGAGTGTTATGGAGAAGAAATGAGAGGGAATAACTAACAAAAATGTGTCTGAGAAGGCATGGAAAGGCATATTATATTCATTTATTTTATATCTAATATGTATTTATGTACACACATATATACACATATGTGGTTTAAATGAAGTCATTTTACTTGGGGTAATAAAGTTTTCCCGAAAGTTATAGATAATCTAACAAAAATCCAAGTACAAAATATGGAAAAACTCCTTTCCAATTGTTGGTCAGGAAGTTCCAGGACTCTCAAACCCATATAGACTATCACCATTGCCCCTGGTTGTCTCCTAGAATTTTAAGGGAATCTCCTTTTGCTGAAAATATTGTACACTTCAGACATAGAACTTAGAGGAATCTAGATAGATCTGATCTAGAAACCTACTTCTCATATGCAAGCCTCAGCAATGATCACCATGTGAAAAGGCTTCCGAAGACTCAAGAGTTGAATTTATTATATCCTGGGGAAACCAACAGCTACCTGTCTTGTTATACTATCTCCTCAAGACAAGGGCATTCATTCCTGCTACTGTAAACCTACTCAACTACCTGTGGCTGTAAAGCTGTTGCAGCCCAGGGAGAGCCAGGCATTCATATGTTTGGAGATACAATATAATCCCTAACTGCACTCCAAACACTATCCTGTTACCCACAGGTAAGTTCAGCTGAACTTTTCCCCCTACCCCCCGCATGAAATAAGTTTCTTTTTGCAATAGAGACCATTACGGAGAGCCACAACTGATCCAACCGTAGAGAACAGATTGACCACGGAGCGATGCAACTGACACATCTATAACACAACCCCTACATGAATGACTCAGGGAGCATCCTCAAAGAGGGCTGAAATATTGTTAAGGCCAGAATACCAGGGCGACTACTTTAAGAATGTGTCTTCTGTGTATGAGGGAAGCTGCACTCATGGAATCACAATGTTTACTTAATAAAAGGCCCAAACAATGACCTCAGTTAGGGAACCTGAAAAGGGAACATCTCATATCCGTATGAAGACTTGCCCTTATTTGAAAAGCTACAAATAATTAAAGGTTGCTAAGAGAGGAGAATCGGTCTTCTCCAGGGATGAGCACCCTAGCTGGCTGTTCGATACCAAGTATTCAACCCTAAAACCCCTAAATAATGTGTGTTATACATATTATACATATGTAATAATGTTAATTTAAAAGGGGAGCTTGGATTTGACAGGGAACATGCAAAGCAGGGTCATAGGAGGTTAGGGAAGGGAAAATGTGAAGGCAGTATTCATACATGAAATCCACAGCAAAAATTTCTAAATGCAGCTATGATCAAAAACACATCACCATGTCATCAATCACCTGCGTATAAACCCATTTATTCTTGAGATGAGCAAACGCAACTGGTCCTGACAGTGTGGAGAACGAGCACTTCTGGGAAGGATACTGACTTCTGACAGTTTTCAAAGTAGGCTTTCCAAGTCCCAGAAGGGATCATATACTCTACAGGCAGGAGAGAGTAAAGAGAAGGGGCAAAAGGCTAGACAAGTATGACACAGAATCATCACAACTGACAAAAAGGGGGGGGTAGAGTGGGTGATAGCCTAGGAATGTCTTTCTAGAATTTGGCAGCTAACAATGCCACTGGCCATACATAAGAAAAACTAAAACTTGGTGTTCAAATTTGAGTTAGGAGAGTTGAAGGTGACTTTCAGTCACATCATTAGGCTAAAACCTGATGTCAAGACTGAAAGGGCAGCAAGAGAGAAAGAGAGAGTGAGGTCAAGCTTGGCTGGGAAGAGGACTGTCTGATAGAAAAGCAAGGGATGAGTGGCTTCCCACATGAGCTGAAGACAAGGCCAATGGAAGAGCTAAAGGACAGAGTAAAGGCCACAAAGGCCAATGAGCAGAACAGGGTTGTATTGAAATGAAGTGCTTGCCTAGAAGATCGAGTGTCATAAATAAAGTGTCCAGAGGAAGAAAAAGCCAGATTAATCTGTGCTGGAAGAATTCTTAAGAACTTTGCAAAGGTGGTAAGGCTTGCATGCAGTCTTGCAAGTAGAAGTTGCTAGAAAGAAGATGAACAGTGGCCTAGGCATAGAGCACTGTGAAAGTGTGAGGAGAGATGATTATCTATTTTCACAGGAGTTTTATAAGGTGAGGATCCAGGCAGAGACTGGAAGGGACCTGGGTTGAAAAAGGGAGGAGAAAAGGGGAACAGGATTAGGAATGAGGCCTGCAGGAGAGAAGCCCAGAGGATCAAGAGAATGAATGGAGATTGTGAGAGGTGGGGGGACCCTCTAGAAAGTACCAGAGACCCATGAGGTGATAAACTCTAAAGACTTAATGGGGGTGACCTTAGCCAAAGTGCCCAACACTGGCTAGGGGGAAATTAAAGAGTTCACCTCCAGTTGATAGACAGGGCCTTAAGCAGAGGCTCACAGCCGCTACAGGCAAAATTTCTGACTCAGAATTGTTCCCATCTAAAGGAACTTCAGGGGTAAAAATGGAGAAGAGACTGAAATTCAGTGACCAGCTCACCTTGGGATCCATCTCATGGAAAGACAACAAGGCCTGACACTATGCTATGATGTGCTTACAGACAGGAGCCTAGCATGGCTGTTTTCCAACAGGCCCTATCAGACGCTAACTATGACAAAAGGCTGATACTTCCAACCTGTCATCGAACCAAACAAAGTCAGGGACTTCATGAGGGGAAGGATTGAAGCTGAAGGGGAGAGTGATTCCCCTAGGGAGACCAGCAGTCTCAACTTACCCAGAGCTCCCAAGACTGAGACACCAACCAGAAGCACACAAGGGCTGGTCTGAGGCCTCCAGCACAAATATAGCAGAGGACTTCCAGGTCAGCCATCAGTGGGAGAAGGCCCCAGGGAAGTGGGAAGCCTAGAGGGGGGAAGAGCACCATCTTGGAGGCAAAGGAGACTAGGAATGGGATGAGGAACTGTAGGAGGAGGGACTGGACTGCGAGGGGGCAACGACTTGAATGTAAATAAATAAAATAAAATGAATTACAAACCAAACAATTAAAACATAGGAGCTTAATAACAAATATAATATACTGCTACCTATAATCCAGCAGTATAGCATATTATCATGTTCTGTCATAAATTACCACATCAGAAAAGAAAGTACCTCAAAATTCAACACTTACACTCACCACATGACTGGAGTCATGGAGTCTGGAGACTCCCCCCATGGAGTCATGGGGACTGGAGACCTAAGGTAATTTTCTTTGGCATTCATTAGTAACCTAATTTTATTTTCAGTTAGATATAAAGTTTATTTTAACAAACAGTATAAAGAACAAACTCATTCACACTACTACTAGTCAAAGGATGAAAATCATTAAAGATAATTGTGGTTTTCATCAAAAGTTCTACAAACCCATGCACTTTTCACATCACTGAAATGTTGCAAATAGAGACTCATATTGATAAATTCCACTTGAATTAGTATCTAAGAATTTTTCTGTGACTTTAGAGATTTTTTTATAAAATATATTGAAGATATGAAATAGTTAATGTTTAAGCATTTGCCCGTTAAAAATATTTTTATTAATCATTTTATTTATTTACATTCCAAAAGTTCCCTCCTTCCTGGTCCTCCCTCCACAAGCTCCTCACCCAATCTCTCCTTTCCTTGGCTCCTGAGAGACTGCTCTCCCACCCACCCACCCATTCCTACCTCAACCCCTTCCCTGGGGCATCAGTTTTCTATAGGATTAAGCACATTCTTTCCCACTGAGGCCAGACAAGGCAATCCTCCACTCCATATGTAGTGGGAGTTATGGACCAGCCCATTGGATACTCTTTGGTTGGTAGCTTAGTCTCTGGAGCTCTGAGGGATCTAGATTAGTTGATACTGTTGTTCTTCCTATGGGATTGTAATGACCTTCAGCTCCTTCAGTTCTTTCCCTAACTCTTCCATAGCGGTTTCCCACCTCAGGTCAGTGGTTGGCTGTGAGTATCTGCATCTGTCTCAGTCAGGTGCTGGTAGTGCCTCTTAGAGTACAGCCGCCCTAGGCTCCTGTCTGCACAACATGGCATCAGTAATAGTGCCAGGGTATGGTTCCTGCACGTGGGATGGATCCCTAGTTGGGCCAGTGTCTGGATGGTCTTTCCTTCAATTTCTGCTCCATTTTTGTTCCTGCATTTCCTTTAGAGAGGAACAATTCTGGGTCAAAATTTTGAAGATGAGTGGGTGGACTCATGCCTCAAATGGGGGCCATGTCTATCTACTGGAGGGCATCTCTTTAGGTTGTATCTCACTCTGTTATAAATATTGAGGTTTCTTGCTTTCACAGTTTTAAATGATTTTCGTGTTTAAGTCTCTACACAACACACTATACAATATATTGTTACCTTATAATAAATTTCTGTCCATATGTATCCATTCTAATGGAATAAAATGTGATTTGTGATAGCATATGGAAGATAGTATCTTGTGCTATCATGGAGTATCCATCCTGACAGTGACCTGTCAGACACAAAGTCAAAAACTATATAATGCTTTCTGCCATCCAGTGGAGAAAGATGCCTCTGACAAAAGTCAGTATGTGGTGATGGACAGATTATAGATACATAGATGATTAATTACAGATAGATAATTGATAGTTGATGTATAAATGATACATAGATAGATGATAACACATAGATACATAATAAATAGGTGATAGGCAGACAAGACAAATGATAGATAGGTGATGGGTAGAGAGATGGATGATTTACAACCTAGAAATATTTGGATCACAGATGTATTGCATTTTGTTTAATAATAGGTAAATGATAGAAAACTGAAAGACATATAGAAGATGCATAGATAGGTACACAGATAACAAATAGATGATTGATAGAAATATAATAGGTTACAGAAGAGATGATAAACAGATAAACAATAGATAATAATTAATAGGCAGATTAGATAAATATACAATAGATGATAAACAGAGATAATAAATAATTTTCTGTGGGATTTTGGTGAGCTGGGCAATAGGACCTAACTGGTTGAAAGCTAGTCAAGATAATCTTGTGAAGATGTTTTTGGACATGATTATCCTATAAATTCATAAAGTAAGCAAGCAGAACAGCTTCTACAAGGTGTTTGAATCCATTTGTGTTTATATAACAAAGCATCTCAGACTTAATGGCTTACAAACAACAGAAATTTTTCTCATACTGTTGAAGGTTGGGAAATCTAATGTCAAGGCCTTAGCATATTCCATCTATAGAGGTTCATCTTAATGACAGCACCTTTTGGTAATCTCCATGGGAAAGTTAGTTTTTTGGAATCTCTTGGGAAAGGGTAATAGTGAGGCAGAGTGTCCATGACCTAATCTCCTCTCATAGGTCCTTTAAACACTGTCTTATTATTAAGATCCAAAGTGTAAATCTTAGAGATCCATGTATTTAGTCATTGTAGAAATAACAGACTGAGCTCCCTCAGGAATTGAGGCAACTTGAGTCCTTTCAAATCCTGTGCTCAAGTTTTTGACATGATCTCTTCTGGAATTTTAAGCTTGTTACTGTGCTTCATAAATTTCAGGCTTGCCATCCCACAGAACTGCGAGAGTCAAGCTTTTCAAAAGGCATCTTGCAGAAAAGAAAACGGAAGTGGCTACTGCACCCACAGGGCAATAGAACCACTCCAAGGAGGAACCTGAAAGACCAACAGACACCTCAAGAGGAGATACCCCAGAGGAGGAGGAGGCTACAGAGAACACAGTATCTCTGGGACAATTTCAGAATGGCTGGTTTTGCAGAAAAATGTTCTTAAAAATGGTTTTATGGCACTGAGAAAACAATGGCAGAGGAGGCTATGTTGATGTCCATGGTCTGGGCTGCTGCCTGAAACCATGTGGTCGTTCCTGATCTTACTGCTGTTAAGGGAAAGGAGGCTTCTTTTGCAGTGGTATCATTGACTTCAGACTCAAAATTGAGAGTAAGAGACATTGAAGGGCTCCATGACAACCCTTTTCCACCCTATCCCACCCTGTACAGGAAGCTATTGAAGAGAGTCCTTAAAAATCATGATACGATGCTAATGTGGTTCTTCACAGTTGAGGGTTCAGGGAGGGGGCAGGAGCAGTGGGAATGTGGTCAATTATCTTTAAGGGATTGATCACTGGTCGCCTGAACATGTTCCAGTAACTATTTGGGCAAGACAAATTGAACTTGGCAAATTTGTTTTATTTTGGTTTTGGTTGCTTTTGTTTTTGTTTTTGTTTTTCTGGGAAGGCATAGGGTGAAGGAATGGGAACTGAGCATAATCAGGGTGCACTGTATAATATTTCCAAATAAATAATAAAAATATTATGTTGGGGAAAATGCCTCTCAGCAAGTGAGCGGATGGATGGATTGAGATAGAGAATCAGAGGGATAAAGGGATGGAGGAATGGAGAAGGGTTATGAAATGTAGCCAGATTTCATGGGGTTCAAAGAACCTAGACATTGTGTGATTCAATTACCCCCATTTACACCCCCATTATCTGTCAAGAATGAGCTAACCTCAGACAGACAGTGAGGGAGACATATTTTAAAGG
This sequence comes from Rattus norvegicus, assembly GCF_021556685.1. Taxonomy (NCBI): domain Eukaryota; kingdom Metazoa; phylum Chordata; class Mammalia; order Rodentia; family Muridae; genus Rattus; species Rattus norvegicus. The sequence goes on along the minus strand of NC_141535.1, from coordinate 230,577,288 downwards.
ATATTTAAAAAGAAGTATTACAGCTAGGGAAATGGGTAAGACAAGTTGTGAGTTGCAGAGGTTTAGAATTCCAATAATTCTTTTCCATATGGTGTCTCCTATTTTTCTTAATTGACAAGGATTACAAGGCTTATTCTCCACATACACATTTGGATAATGAAGAGAAGAAAATGGTGTTTCGGAATGTGATAGATGACTACCTACATTCAGAGAGGCATTCTCTGCCTAGGGGCCTAATTAGGTTATAATGTTGATTCTTTGGGCTTCCCGATGAAGTCCCCACTATATTTGCAAGCTTCTTTTCTAACACACCTCCCCTCTGAAAGACTGTTGCTCAGAGACCATCAGCTACATGAACAGAGCCCCAAAATTTCTCCCCTCTATGTGGTATTATAGACATTTTAATTTAGTCACCTTTTAGCTGCAAAGTGAAAGTAGGCGGTGACTTTCCTGTTGTCTATGATTAACTGTTACAGATGTCAGATGAGACAGAGCCACTCATTTGGTTGCATCAGAAGTTGAATTCTGAGATCTCACCTAGAAAGATTAAGCGATTACTTCTTAGGATGCTGGTTTTCTTGGTTGGGAAGTTGAGCTTTAAAAGTTCTGTGAATAATTATGGAAATGATTTGGTAATCATGGTGAGTGGGACAAGCTGAGCTCTGGTTTGACAGAACAATATCTCAAGTCTCATGCTTGTCCCTCAGTGTCAGAAGACTGCTTGCGAACAGTTGGCCTCAAAGGGCGTAGTTATTAATCTTTTGATGACAGGTCATAATTTGATTAGCCCCTTTTGCCTAAACACACTTATACCTCAAATCAAACCTTCCTTCCTCTGTCATAGTGTTATTATTTATGTGTTCATCCCAATATCATTTTTTAATCTTCTAAGCCCCTGCACTTATGTGGTTTTTTTCCTCTATTTTTGGTCAAAGAACTCATAGACGGAACACTAATGCGTTAGCATTCCACGTTTTTACAGGAATATAACAAATTCAGCATCCCCTCCCAAACCTATAGAATTTCCCAGAGGCCTCAATTATGTGTTTCTTTTCTACAAAACAAAATGATCTGCTGAAACAACATTGGTCCTGTATTACTGTAGGAACAGAAGCCGCATAAGGAAATTCTCCTCTAGGTGATGAATACTGAGGGAAATCACGCAACTGGGCTCCAGACAGCACCCAGTCTGTTCTGTCTCTAATTGTAATCCATCTTACTTTAAACAAAGAGGGGAGGGGGAGGACTTACTTGTGGACACTGAAGAGCTATGGAAGCACTCTCCAGTGGCCAGGTGAATTACACTCTACAGAAGTAAATAGAATCACAGAAATATCCATGGCTGGACAACCGAGCCTCCTTTAGATGTGCCCATAAAAGACTAACAAAGCTGGAAATATGAGTGCATAGCCTCAGCTAAGCAGATGTTTACAGGTGAGATTTGCTCCAGAGACAAAGCATCTGTGCACAGAGAGAGACTTTTCTCACCGCAGTGCCCTTGGGAAATCCTTAAGTCTACACATAAGGCCTTCTTTAAAATATGTCCTGATAGACTTCGGCAATCAGCTTGGTCTGAGTCACTGTTAGCTTGTGCTTCGATGACATCAATCTTCCAGTTCCCTTTCTTGCTACCCTTTAACATTTCTTTTTATGATTCGAAAACTCAAATGCAAGAAGAACTCGGCAGCTCACACTTGCCTGTAGTTTCAGAAGGAGGAAGACTCACACTCCCTAAAGGTCTTTGCTGAGTGTAGTTGCTGCCTTTTGCTTTGGCATTTTCTTACTGCTGCGTAACAACTACTCACCCCAAAAAGACTGGAGGACGAGGACAGTCACCTTACCAGGCTGCAGGGCTCTGGGTTTGACGCAGCCCGCAGGCCGTTCTCTCCCAGGTCCTGTGACACATTTAGAATCTTGCTAGTGAGGGTTGGTGGGGAGGGGTGGGACTGACATGTCTTAGCAGGAAGATCGTGCAGGCTGTCAGAAGGCTGTGAGGTACCTCCCTCATCTGTAGTTTTCTTCCCACTACACTTAAGCTGGGTTCTAGAAGAACAGACTCGGGAGACAGGAAATAGAATGGACAGAAAGCCCTGCAAGCTGAAACAGAGTCATTTGCACATAATGCTGCCTGCAAGGCCTGTACAGAAGCCAGAGGCGTAGCTAGGCCCCAGGTGAAAGTGCCACTCTCCCCACCAGCACCCATACGCCACCTCTATAAAGTTCTGCACATACCAGCCAAATCTAAAAAGCCCCCAAAGCTAAGCTATTTCATAGACTCCATTATTCATTTGTTAAGGAAACGTAATCTCACTCTTCCTTTGGTTTGCTTAATGGATCAAGTCATTACTGAATATAGAATGAGTTGAAGGGCAATCAGTCATTGATATTTACAATAATGGCTTAAGTGTATGAAAATATACCAGAATCGTGAAAGTCAGTTATTTTGTAGGGTATAGTTATTAAAGAAGGGAGTGTTCATTTAATTAAAAAAATAATAATAGATACTCATCTAGGAAAATAATACTGTTTAGTTGAGGGCCAAGCAGAATATAATTCGAAACATCTCTAGTCTTGTATGTCTCTTCACCACAGCTCCAAGGAAGAAAACATGTGACACCTCCTCACAATAGATGGAAATTGCCTCTTGCATTAAGCCATCTATGCCTGAGTATTATGTGCAGAATCTGTGCAGGAAAAGCGATGTGATAGTTTCTCTGATATACATTTTATTTTTACTATCTTAGGAACTGATGATATAAAAAAAACAGTATAATGGATAGACATTTTCGGGCTTTTAACAAGGTAATTGAAAAATGCACGCTGTTCACGAAGGAGTAGAAAGCGCTGGAGGGGAACATATATTGTTCCAGAAATGCCCTCTGATGAAGGAGGGAGGAAAATAGGACTTAATTCTCCTATGTCATGTCTCGTGTCCAATTAACCACTAAGTGCTACCTGTTCATCCCTCTGTCCATTTTTCTCCACCCCGGCACAGCTCCTTGAATTATGTCATTGTTATTTTTGTGGACCACTAAGGTAACAATTTCCTAAATGGTTTCTAAGACTCCTGTCCTGCCCTTTAAGTCCACTTTTGACATTGTCACTTGAGTAATGTGTCTTAGAACGAAAGTGGAGCCTAGAGTGACACACTTCCCTGCTTAACACTCTTCACTAGCTCTCTAATGCCCCGCAGAGGAATAAAAGTGTGAGCTCCCTGTGTGACATCCAGAACCTAAGGGGGAAGCCCCTGCTCGTCCCTCCTGGTTTCAGCCCTTCCCCCTGCGATGACCATTTCAATATGAGTCTCTGTAGAGCCAGCCTCCCTTGTCTCCTAAGTTCTGTCCTTGCAGGTCTTTCTGACAATGCATTCCTTTCTTCTACTGTGGAAGAGTACAAGTCTAATCGCTGTCTGCTCTGCTCTGTATACATGAACTGGGGATGGTGCATGTCCCAAGCGGCATGTAAGGAAGATAGTTCCATATAACATGGCAGCAGAACAAGTCAGGAAGAACTGATGGAGTCAAACAATGTCACACAATGCCCTCATGGAAGAACATCCGATAATACCTGCTGACTTTAGGCTGGATACCTGCTCCATTGCTCGGAGTAGACATCAGTGGATATGCTCACCATCGGATTGCCTTGTGGGGAGTTATTATCAGTAAAGATGCCCGGGTGCACCCAGGCTTCCTGGAAATCTGACTTGTGTTGCATTTGGTACTTGGACTTGAGACTTTACAATAGGATATTCTTGGCAACCCAATCCAACTGCCGCTCACCTGCTCCTGGAATATTTCTTTGCTGCCTCTTCTGGCTCTGTCTAGGCTAGGTGAGGCGATGGCCCCAGGGGAGGTGATGACCTCAGGCTAGGTGACAGCCCCAGTCTAGGTGATGATCCCATCTCATGCTGCCTAGACGCCAATATTTATTTCTGTGGCTTCATCAATCTCTATTACGAATGCCTGTTTGTTATTTTTCCCTCTCTGCGTGTCTGTGTTTTATTTAAAGACAACTGTCAATAATGCTCCATCATCTACCACGTGCCCAATACATCATGGCTTCTGACTTAATGAGATGAAAATTATGCCCTGAGACCTTGAATGCCACCAAAGTTTGGAGCAATCACTGAGAATATTCATTCTCATGGGGGGAGGGGCGGGATCAAAATAAGAATCAGAGATTCCCTGGATATGAATGTCATAAGTGACTGGTAAGAACCTAAATTTCAAAATATAGCCTTAAGGACACAGTTCATTTCCTTGCATTATTTTCACCACAAAAGGAAAAAATAAGTGTTTCATCATTAAATATAGCAAGGGGCTGTCAGAGATGTCTTAAATCAAACTGAAAAGATTCCCTTTTGCATTTTATGAAAAGTCTCGTGTAAGAGTTGCTGAATTGTATCAGATGCTTATTCTGATTCTACTGGGCTTATTTTTAGTTTTCCTTTTAATCTCATGAGATGTTTTGGTAAAACATTTTAGTACTGGATGAATTAAACACACTGAGATAAACCCTGATAATGATCTATCATTTTTTCATGCATTACTTAATTTGATTTGCTGATATTTTGTTGAGAATCCATGTCAAGTTTCATACTTTTCAGATTTGATAAGTTCTTGTGGCAGTTCAAGTTCATGATCCTTCCTTGTCTACATCAAGACCCCTTTAGCTTATCAACTCCTTTAGGATTCATATAATTGTTCTTATTCCCAAAAATTCTATTCATTATCTTCCATTCCTTTCTCATCATCATCTCAGGTTGCTGATATTTTCTCTAGAACGTGCAGCGTATTTTGCATTGCTGTTTGAAATCCTGCCTGAGAATCCATGCTTGTCACCTGCCAATGAACCTGATTGTCTTGATTTTCTCCTCTTTGTACTCTTTTACCCCTTCTCTCCTTACCTTAGAAGTTTTCATTGCATTAAATTACTTTGTGAATGAAACTATGGAAAACAGTACAACATTGAGTTATAGCATTAATTAACCAGAAATACTTATCTTCTTTGACTATAAAGCTGCTAGTATGAATTAATTTAACATGTATTTGATTTTGGTTTGTACTTTCTTGGACACCCAATTAGATGCAGTGATCGCTGACCTCAAGTTACTTGGTAAGGTGAAAAACTCTCCTTTAGAAGTTGAGGCTGGAAATGCATTGTGCTGTTTTGAAAACAGCATTGTGATTTGTGCGTGAGCCTTCGAATATGTAACATACATCTTAAATTCTTCCTGAAGAACGTGTGTTCACAACTTAAACATGTTCTCTGTGTTTCAAAAATATTTCAAAAACTTCAGTAACATATATTGGGGTCAACGCTGTTATTAATAATATGTCCAAAGGGCAGAAATATTGTTACAATTGCAGGAACATAATGTGGTCATAGTGAAAATGATGGTTTCTTCATGTGTTATATGTTCCATACCATGACAGATTTCAAGCAATGACAATTTCTTTAGACTGCAAAAGACAGTATATTCAGATGAGTAATTTGTCCAGAGTGAAGGCATTTCACTGTTTTAAAGTTAGAACTACTCTTGGATCACAGTTTGAGGTTCAGTCTCTTAGTTCTGATGTCAGAACAGCTGCTCCCTAGTATGATGTCTAGTTTTCAAATGACCCCTTACTGATCCAAAATCCCTAACACTTGCACATAGACCAACATTGTACCAGAGCTGGTCTAGAAGACAAACGAGTGGATCCAAAATTCGGTTGCTGATGGTTCTGTGACTTCAGCCTAAGATGCCCACTGCCTGATAAAGACTAATTGAAAACAGGTAACCAGGATAGGGATGTCACTACCGAACCCACACAACTTGCACAGAGAGCCAGAGCTGCGGACACTTAACCATGTTGCTTCTACTTCTTAAGTCTAAGATACACTAGAAAACAAATATTTACTGTTTAAATTTGGGGGCGAGTTTATTACACACAGGGAACTCATTCAAGTTGCTTTGCTTCTGTGTTTTAATTAGTATTATCAGACACATGGGGAGATGGCCACATGACAGCCACAGCAAAGAAAAGTTGGAAAGGCTAAGTGTTGCCAGCCACCGCAGAAACAGGAGACCTTGGGAGGGTGAGTGGGAGAGTCTTGCTCAAGAGGCTTCAAAGGGAGTGAGGCTGTCAACTCCTTGGTTTTGGATTTCTACAATTTAGAATTATGCAGGAATAATGTGTGTGTGTGTGTGTGTGTGTGTGTGTGTGTGTGTGTGTGTGTGTGTGTGTGTTAAGTTGACCATGATGTGATGTTTTATGGCAGCTCTGGGGTGTGATACAGGATCATCAAGACTATATGCAATATAAACATGTATACACATTAGACACCTGTTGAAAAGCCATAATAAGTAAGAGTTTCAAACATGGGACTACGGTATATACATTTGAATTTCACAGCTAATAATGAATAATCCAGGCTGGGATCCACTGAACTTGAGGACTTCGAAGCATTAATTCTGATCATAATGGGTTCAATCCCTGGTGGAATTTTTAAACTGTATTAATTTGCCATCTCATCATGATTATTCATGTGGGCTCTTGAATGCCATTTGTAACATTTATGTGACTACATACATGAGCCTAATTAACTGCTTTCACATTGATATTCCTTGTATTGTGTTATTCACATTAAATTGTTTTAAAGTAGATTCCAGCTTCAAAATCAAAAAATTATATTTGGGGGGATTTATAATTTTCCTTAAAAAGAACAACATTCAGACGCCTTCATGAAGAATAGTTAGTTTATTTTGTTACGGTTTTTAGAATTTTGTGATAAAGTAGAAAATTATCAGGGTCTGCCTCTCTGGCTTTTGCAAAAATAACTATTGAAAAAAATATCAAACAGATGCTGGACATAAATAGATTGTATAAAATCAGACATGTGGGAACTTCTGTGGCTCCCACTCATTATTTTTAGAAATGTACTTCGATGAAAGAGTTATTTTGTACTTTTTCAGATCAGTACAGAGAAATGAACTTCTTTGTCCTAATGCTAAAACAACAAAGGTATGATGTAATCATTTTTACCTGTCATGGGGGAGGCAAGCATCCCTTCTTAAATACAACTAGAGACTCAGTGGTCTTCAATTACTTTCAAAATAATGCTACTCTGTTTTCTGTTCTGTACCAACACTGCCCAAAACACAGAGGGCAAATGTGTTATACGGGAAATAAAGATTCTTAAATGTACTTGTATGTACTTCCGAAAGAAACAACTGGTACCAATATATCAGGACCACAGAAATCTCCATCCCTGTGGCTTTGGAGAAAGGCTTACCTTTCCACTGCATCAGCAAATTTACTGAGGATGAAGATCAGACCCATTGCTAAGGTCCATTTCAAGGAAATTAAATTTACGACTGATATCAACGTCACGCTCAGAGGAACTCACTTGGAGTAAGATAAGTAGCCACCGAAAGGGGGAGAAGGCTAATTGTGGTTGTGAACATTAGATGTTTACTGTAGGGAAATTCCCGGTTTAAGATGACTTCTGCATATTAACTGTGCAGAGGTATAGAGCAGAAGATAGGATTCACATGCAAGCTTCAATTAAGGTCATCAAAGAGTACCAAGGGAATGAAACCCTGGGGTAGGAAGGCAATCAGAACTTACTCCTTAACCAGAAATAGCATTCCCTAATTGACAAATCTTCATTAGTAGCAGATGGCAGGTGAGTAAGAATTTGGGGGAATGGCCACCTTTTTGACATTACCTCTAATTAAGAAGGTTTGTCTCAGCAACCAGGGCAAATTTTGAGACCTTCCCACTTTTCCCAGGTCAATAATAATTCAGAGAAGATAATGAAGTCTGTTCCCCTCTGTCTGTCATTTACTCTAGCTGTTTCCATCTGCTCTGAGGTGAGAAGATGAACTGTTCAATGATTTTAGTCTAGACTGAGCACTCAGGAGCCCACAGTGGCTCATGGGTGTGACTTCATATTGGAAAACTGTTAAGGGAGAGCTCTCCTAGATACCATGCATGCAAACCTGGAAGAAGGAAGATGGCCTCAAATACGTTTATTACTCACAGCACATACGGCATAACAACAGGAGACACGTGGATGCCACTGCATCCCATGCAAAACAGCACGATTGAGAGGTAAACCAACCCAGACCAGTGCAGGCAGTGCAGCCAGTGCAAACTTCTCAACAGCCCTTAACGAACCACTTACTCACCTCAAAAGATAGCTCTGATAAAGATTTTATCGTACGTAAGCATCTGATAAATTCTGCTGCAGAATGGCCCCAATGCATCTTGACTGCTTGAAGCTTATCTTTGTGTAGATATTTGTAAATTAGTTGCTGTAGCAATTTTGCGATTTCAAGTAGGAGTCCACAGAATCACAGTTTCAGCATCATCTCGGAAGTTACTAGAAATGCACTTCTCAAGCTTCACGCATTGTCACTCAATAAGAAACCCAGGGCATCATCTCAGCAACCTCTTTTAACAGTCCTCCAGGATGGAGCGCAAGCTGGCTTGGTCCCTCATATCGTCTTTGGTTTGTGATGTGACCTTGACCTGGGCATTGCAGTTCTTCTCTGTACGTGTGCTGTGAGAAGCGAGCCTGCCTTAGCTGGAGCCAGTGCCGGAGCTGTGACACCAGACTGGCCACCAACACTGGCACACAAACTGCTTAATTGGACCAGGGCAAGATGGCTCCAAACCACGGGGCTGGAGCTAGGCCCGCGCATGCGGAGATGGTGGCAGGAGTTGGAAAGAATTTGACAAAGTGGCCCTTGGGCAAAGTAGGGGTTCAGGGGTGGGGACTAATGAAAAGGAAGGAAATTTAGCAGGCAGTGGTTTTAAGCAACTAAAATCTAAAGTTATGATAATAGAAATACATGTGAGTTGATGGATAGTGCCACACACTGTTCTAGACTCAGATCCAGCTACTGAACCGGGTATCCTCACACTAACTATGTAGACAGCCATTACTGTTACTCCAATTTATAGCCCAAGAGTCAGAGATGCTGATAGAAAGTCACTTGCTCATTCTTTTAACCACTGAACAACATGCATGAAACAAAGGAAAATATAAGAACTTCCCAATTTTGTGTAGAAATATTTAAGGAAGTTTTAAAAGAGCAAGTCCAGGCCCAAAATGAAGAAAGCATATATATGATGTGTGATTGATATATGATATTATACATTTTATGTTGTATTGTAAAACATATGAATATATAGATATTGGAAAATATATACTAAGGTATATATTATGAGTTATATATGATATAATATATGACATATATTTTATATATGAAAAAGAAAAATCTGTGGCCCATTTAAAAATTGTTTAAGGCTGTGTAAATAACTATTTCCCAAATTTCAACAAGGAGCAGAAATTTTGACACATAAATTTGTTCATCTCCAATCTTCAAATTATAGCAGGCAGCTCTTTTATCCACTTTCATTCTGTGAAGAGACCAGAGGATATGTAGTTCTGCTTCCCTGGAGACCATATTTGACACACTGTGTATTCAGATTTTTAAAAACTAAAACACAAACAAACAAAAGTACAACACTTGTCTTTAGGAGCTTTATAGACAGAAATATTGTATATATCATTTAGTAGCCCTGCAAAGGCCCTTGTCAAACCCCATTCTAGAATGAATTTTCTATAAGGTAATTCACATCTAGACACTCTTTTCACAAGAGTTCAATGAATCTTCCAGGAAGCATTACTGCTCTGTTGACTAGGTCTGAGAGCACTCAATTACACTTACTTGCAATTTGTCTCTGTGAAAGTCTTTTTGGAGGCACTGTGTTTAGTAAATGCAGGATAAAAGTGCTTAAGTTCATAGGACAATTTTTGAATGATCATTGTGCGATACTGCGATTATGAATTAATTTGTGATTTTTATAGCTTAATATCTAAAGCAAGGTAACTGTGAAGAAAATTAATCCTTTGTGTAGCTTCCAGATCTAAGATTCAAGAGAAGCACACAAGGATCTACTCGCTTCTGGAGACAGCCTCTCTGGCTACATTATTTAATAGTCAGTTATTGCAGGGCCTTGTGTGTAGCATGACAGGAAGCCAGCAAGTGTGTCTTGGGCCATGATCAGACTTTTCAACACCTATCTCATGAGTCCTAACAAATGCCCAAAGAAGTACATTGATTCATTCCAAAGCCACAGCCCCAGTAGTCCAAGGGCTTCTCACTAGTTTCTTCCCCTTAAAAGTCTTCATCATATTCCTACACCATGATGCTTGGAAGCCCAGTCTATGACACATATATAATCTTTAAGAAAATAAAACCCCCAAACCATAGTTCTAGGGTCCCGTGGAATAAGTGTTAGGACATATTTATATAAATAAACATTAAGATACCCTGAGGTATCCTTTTCTACACTTCTGCCTTATAGACTAAGATGTAGAGGCAACCTGCAGGTCTGGTTGTACATGGAGTTAGCACAGCATTGAAGGAAACAATTAACAACAAAACCCGAGTGTTTGTCTTCAAAAGCTGGTGCCGTGCCATTCCTTGTTAGCTACTTATCGCTACTTGCGAGATACTCAACTTTCGGTGTCTTGGTCCTCTGCTCTGCAAAATGTCATTTCCCAATAAGAACAGCCTCTTAGAGCTATCCTAAAGATGAGCATTTGTGAAATGTTTAGAACGCTACCTGGAATTATGTAAGCAACACGCAGTGGAGGTTAACAAACATTTTAACCAATTTGGGGGCTGATGTGGTTGCTTTTGACCTCCGTTTCTCAGTTTACATGTCTCTCTTATTAATTCCATGTATCAAAGTTGTGAGTGGCTGGTATGTCTTTGGAGGGGTGGGTTATATAAATGATATCATAAGGGCACACTATAAAATGCAGCAGGTGGGATAAAAGAACCTGGGAAAGAAATTTCTTCTGTCAGATTTTGAGGCTAGTTGGCAAAAGTCAGTGCTCTGTCAGCTTAACGTTCACATAGTCAATGGAGTCCTCTCCAGGAAAACGTTCCTATAAAGAAAGACTCGGTTGGTGAAAGATTCTATTTCTCTTAATAATAATTTTGATACAGCTATTATTCTTTGCTTTGTATGAGTAGCTTACAGTATTCTACCAGAGTTTGAACACCAGGTGGGCTAATAGAGCGTGTTCTTACTGGCACAGTAAGGGGCACAAAAGTTGCAGAAGAAGCTGGACTCACTCCTGCGTTGTCGACAGTCAGATTCCTATGGCCAGGGTATAGACTCTTGCTAGCACAGATCGGGTGATGGAGGCATCATCAGAGGAAATGGGAGAGGTGTTTGCCATGTGACAGGACTAGAGTTGTGAGATGATAATTGTGTCAAGATGGAGACCAGGTTTGGAGCCCTCCAGCGCTAATGAAGATTTACTCAGTGGAGACGTTTGATCAGATCTTCTGGGCGGACGCTGAGGTTTCATTAGTTAAAGACGTAAAGTAGTCTGCCTGATTAAAGAGGCGAGGAACAGTGGGGAGCACCCATAAATTACTATGGCTCAATTAGGTGCAGACAGTTTGGTGAGTGTTTATTACTAGTACAAAGGAAGATTTTCCAATTAGATTAAAAGGTTCAGAAACAACAGTTACACTCGTAGTGATTTAAGCGGAAGTCCAGGATAATGCATCGTCAGAAACTTTATTGATTAAAATTGAGCTGCTAAGTTATTTGTAGAGTTCATTGTTTATCCGTAGAACCCCCGATGTGAAGGACAATTTCCCTGGTGAGATCAATGGGAAGCCTGAGCTAATTTCTTCCCGCCCTGGAAACGGATAAGAACAGAAAGGGCAGCTCGTCCAATGATGAAAATACCAACATGATTTATTCAGGTTAATCATCAAGAAAGTGGCATTACATAAATCACTGGAGATCCATGGCGTGCCACAGAAGGCCCTTCAGGCTGCTTCTCTGTCATAGTAGGGCCACTGCAAGACGCCTAGGACTTAATCAGAGAAGCCTTTAGCTAGCTCAGCTGCAAGGAGAGAACAGTAAGAAATCAAACGGAGGCTGCGTAGGTAACTTCTCTGGTGGTAACTCCTAGGATTCCTGTGGTGAGTTGGGTGGGGTGGACCCTGAGGAACATTCCGGCATCTCTTCTATCTCATTGTCTTGAAGTCTCCAAATGACATTGATAAGCTCAAAACAAACTTGAAATTGCTTGACCTGATCTAATGTATTAGGACCCATATTTCATAGCCTATGAGATTAAATAGGAAAGGAAGAAAAGAAAGGCAAGTAACTGGTTGCAGAAATCCTGGCGCTTTTGGCCAGCAAGGTGCTGACATATTTGTCACAAACTAACAATGTGATCACATTCGCCGTAGTCACATTGTGATTACACACACAGTAACCAACTTCAGAGAAAGGGTCGAGTTGCTTTTATTTCAAGCTCTATGGTAAAACAACAGTAAACATGCCTAGAAGAAAAGATATAAACAATCATACAATTAACTGTCTACCTAAAAGTATCTATCATACACTCAAGTCAACGTATAATTATACATACATAGCTTTTTGAAAGTTTCTCATCTGGGATAAAAATGTCCCTTCCAAGAGCCAAAGGCAATCTAAAAAAAAATTCCACTGGGCATTGAGTTGTTGGTCAGGATTGTCTAAGTGACTCCCACAACTTTACAGGCCATGGGTATTGTCCTTGGTTGACCTCAAAAGTGAAGGTAAGTCCCTTTTGCTGAAGGAACCATGCACCTTCAGACACAGGGCTCAGATGCCATAAAACTGATACTGAACTCAAGGCTTCCTCACTGAGGACTTGCCTTCATAATGAAACCCCATAAAAGCTTCCAAAGGAAGGAAACAAACAATATTCCCACTCGTGATGCCTACAAAGCTGACGGTCTGCCTATAAGAGTGCAGTCGTAGAGCCCATACTTTGACAGTAACCACCAGTTCTTAAATTAGAATTAAGGCCCACATAACAAGGGGGAAATCATGCTTGTTATTGTGCTCAGGGCTAGGAAATCATGGATCTGGGAGATGAACCCCAAACTGACCCTTGGTGAACAGCACAATCAGTAACTGCCTTGTAAACATCTGACCTTTCACCCACAGAGAAGTGTAATCCTCACTCCTTATCACGGAAACTTTTTTTTTTGCAACAGATTAGAGACCATTAAAGAAAAGCACAACACATCCAAATGGAGAGTTGTCCGGTCCAGTTTCAAACGATGCATCAACAGTACAACTGGCACCCAGTGCTCAGGGATCGCTGCAGAAGAGGAGGCAGAAAGATTCTAAGAGTCAGAGGGAAAGGGAATCGTGATAGTGACTCCTAGAAACGTTATAAGCTATATGCACAAAGTCTTACCAACATGACTGCCTTAACATGAGCTGAACGAGGACCACAGCCAGCAGTGGGCGTGCAAACGTGGAGAGGGGAAAACATGAGGACTCAGCACTACGTAAAGGAGCTAAGGAAAGCTGAGAGTGGGAGAAATGTCATCCTAGAAAAGACCACCACGATTGGTTTTCTAATACCAAATGATCAGCCTCAAAAACACACATATAAGTAACATTACACAAATTGGGCAGATTGTATTTACGTACTGAGAAGTATTGTATATGCGTCTACATATACATAAACAAGCTACATATAATTTAAAAAGCCATGATTTTGATGAGGAGCAAGTAGAATATATGGGAAGGTTAGGGGTGAGGAAAAGTAAAAGAGGAAACAATATCCTTTTGCTATAATCTCAAAAATAGAAGCTATAACATTTTAAATAAAATATAGCCAAAAGATAAGTAATGTTCCGTTTCAAGGCCCATGCTGAAGAATAACATTTATTTTGCTCATAGAATTACCACCTGTGGTTCTATTATCTTTTATATATTTTTCCTAATTTTGCTTTCCAAACAAATTTTTAAGGAGGTATCAGTGGTTTGAAATATCCAAAGGACAGAAATGTGATAACTGACACTCTGCTCTGAAACTTAATATCAGCTTTTCAGCTTTTATTTCCATAGAACTACATACTGAATCATGCTCATAATGGCATTAAGAAATTAACATCCTGGTACTGGTCTACTACTTGTACATGTACACACACGCGCGCGTGCGCAAATACACACACACACACACACACACACACACACACACACACACACACCACTCAGGTATTTGAAATAAAATTTCTGGGGACTTGCAACCCCATAAGAACAACAATGCCAACCAACCAGAGCTTCCAGGGACTAAATCACTACCCAAAGACTATACATGGACTGACCCAGGGCTCCAACTGCACATGTAGCAGAGGATGGTGTTGTTGGGGGCACCAGTTGACGGGGAAGTCCTTGGTCCTGCCAAGGTTGGAGTGGATAGGGGGGAACACAGGTATGGGGGAAGGGGAAGGGATGGGGGTTTATGGGCAGGAAACCGGGAAAGGGAATAACATTTCAAATGTAAAAAAAAGAAATATATCTAATAAAAAAAGATTAAAAAAGAAAAGAAATAAAACTTCTGGTTTGAAAGATGACCTGGACTGCTTATCCTAGGCCTTATATATATTAATATTGGACTAATATTGATCACTCCTATGCCTATGTTTTCTATTCTGGATAAATGTAGATAATACATTTTAATGTGTTTAAATGTTAAAATAGTTATGCATATTAAGATGTTCCTCACAATAACTGTCACATAAGAGATGCTCAAAAGTATAAAGTTTTAGTTGTATTACACTTTTGTGGCTTTTCCCCCCTGTAACTGCATTGAAGAACCAACCACCCACTGATACAATGTAATCAGGTTTCAGTATTTTGAACAGAAGCTGTTTTATGTGGTTCTGAGGACTGACCTGGTGTCTCCATGTTCATGACAAGCACTTTACAAACTTAACCCTCTCTCCAAATGTGCACAAATGTATTCCCTGAAGGTATGAGAAGACAGCTCAGCGGGAAGACTTCTCACCTAGTACACATGAGGTTTACTCCTCTCTTGCAGCCACAGCCGTGCAAAGCTCAGGGTTGCTGGCACACACCCAAGCACAGGGAAGGCAGAGACAAAGTAGGAACTTAAAGGTGATCCTCGGCTACACAGTAAGGTTGAGTTCACCCTGACATATGTGAGGCCCTGTCTCAAAAAAAGTGTGTACGGTCTTGTAATTCCTTGGAAAACTGCCAGCCAGGCTAGTCAGAGACTAAGGTAGGTCATCTCCGTCTCCCTCCTGTCCTCTAATTCCAAACCCAGTCTTATCCCCAGTTTTGAAGCAGACCACCTGTTGTGGTCTCTCCTTCTCTGCCCTCACTCCTGGATGACACACCCAGCTTTTCTTTCTCCCGTGAATCATCTCAGTGCCCCTCCACTAACCCATCTCCATTCCTTAGTGTCACTTGCCAATAATTATAAACACAGCACTCCAGTGGCCATGTGTGGCAGCATCTTTTTTCCCATTAATTAATATATTCACTTTTACCTCCCAATTGCAGCCCCCTCCCAGTCAAGAAGGGGGAGACCCCTGAGTACTAACCCAACCTGGTACATCAAGTCATTTCGAGGTTAGGCACATCCTCTCCCGGTGAGGCCAAACAAAGTTGTGCAGTTAGGGGAACAGGACCCATAGGCAAGCAACGGTGTCAGGGACAGCCCCTACTCCAGCTGTCGGAGATTCACATAAAGACAAAGATGTTCATCTGCTACATATTGGGGGGTGTCTAGGTCCATCCTATAAATGCTCTTTAGTTGGTGGTTCAGTCTCTGGGAGCCCCTAAAGGTCTAGGTTAGTTGACACTCTTGGTCTCCTTGTGGAAACCCTATTCCCTCCAAATTCCTCAATCCTTTCCCCAACTCTTCCACAAGACTCCTGGGGTTGCATCTAGAGTCTGGCTGTGGGTCTTTGCATCTATTTCAGTCACCTGCTGGGCGGAGCCTCTCAGAGGACAGTTATGCTTGGCTCCTGTCTCCGAGCATAACGAGCATCATCAATAGTGGCAGGGATTGGTTCTTGCCCATGGGATGGGTCTCAAGTTGGGCCAGCCATTGGTTGGCCATTTCTCAGCCTCTTCTCCATCTTGGTCCCCGGATTTCGTGTAGGCCACACATGTTTTTCATTGAATGTTATGGGTGGGTTAGTGTATCTCCACTGGGAGTTCTGCCTGGCTACGGGAGCTTCCGTATGCATGTGCCACACTGCAAAACGTCTGAAATAGAGACACACCTCATAGACAGCCTGGAGCCTGCCCTCTCAGGTCTCTGGAGATGCCTGTTCCTCACGTTGCCCCGACCTTGAACTGCCACTGATTTCTGCTCATTCTAACCCTCTCTTCCCAGCTCTCCCTTACCTGACACCCCTCATTCCCCTCTCCTTCCCCTGCCCCATCTAGTTCCTTCCCTCTATCCTTCTCTGATGATTATTTTATTTCCTCTTCACTATGACCCTCCCTTGGACCCTCCTTGTTATTAAATGTCTTTGGGTCTGTGGATTGTAGCGTTATTAATATATTATGAACATCAACCCTCTGTCTGATGTAGAGTGAGTGAAGATCTTTTCCCATCTGTAGGCTGCCCTTTTGTCCTTCGACAGTGTCCATTTTGAAATTTCATGAGGTCCCATTTATTTATTGTTCATTTTAGTGCCTGAGCTACTGTTCTTTTCAGGAAGTTTGTCTCCTGTACCAATGAGTTCAAGGCCATTCCCCACTCTCTCTGCTATTAGACTTAGTGTATCCTGTTTTATGTGGAGGTCTTTGATCCAAGGACTTTTGTGCACGGTGACAAATATAGATCTATTTGGATTCTTCCACATGCAGACATGTAGTTAGATCAGCTCTGCTCCCAAGTTATGATATTAAAGTCATGAGCTACCACACCCTGCCTATACTGGGCTTTTAAACTCTGGTCTATCTTACCACTGTGGCTAAGTGAAAGCTCTCCTTACGTGTCTATCTTGTTTGGGAAACACTTGTCACCATGTGGATATCTGGAAACTTGATGACCCAATGATCCCCGCCACCTAGAAAACTTGATAAAATATAATTCCCTGAACTCTATTCTACTCTGAATTTCTGACCACCAGGGATGAACATCTGTACAAGTAGTCAGCTCTGGAGTGAAATAAATGATGCTAACACCCGGAATACTCAGGGACAGGAATGTGTAAGGAATGATAAGCTTTCTAAAATTTTACAACTGTAATATATTTTATTCACTTAAGACAAGGAGCGACCATGAGCCTCTGCATTAGTACCTTTTACTGAAGAGAGGCTTCTTTGTTCAAACCCAAGGTGACACAAATGGCCTTGGCTAAGGATCCGCAGTTAACTTTCCAGCCTCTGCCTCAGATCCTGCAGCCACTGCGATGTTGATGCCTCAGAAGAATCGGATTGCCATCTATGAACTCCTTTTTAAGGAAGACGGGATGGTTGCCAAAAAAGATGTCCACATGCCCAAACACCCCGAGCTGGCCGACAAGAACGTGCCCAACCTTCATATCATGAAGGCCATGCAGTCTCTCAAGTCTCGAGGCTACGAGAAGGAGCAGTTTGCTGGTACCTCACGAATGAGGGCATCCAGTAACTCTGGGATTACTGCACCTACCTCTGGAGATCATGCCCGCCACCCTATGCTGCAGCAGTCCCGAGACCGGCAGGCCTCGGCCCAAAGGCCCAGAGGGTGAGCAGCCTGCAAGATTCACAAGAGGGGAGGCAGGCAGAGACACCTACAGAAGGAGTGCTGTGTCCCCTGAAGCTGACAAGAAAAGTGAGGCTGGGGCTGGTTCAGCAACAGAATTCCAGTTTAAAGGGAGCTTCGGTCGTGGATGTGGTCAGCCACCTAAGTGAAGTTGGAGATTATGTTGTATTGAATAAACTTTGAAGAAACACGTGAGGAAAAAGATCAGTAGTTGAAACAACGGACATAAATGTGGGAAATGGCCGAACTTAGTGCCCGGTATGTAGAAAGGCACATCCGCAAACAGGTGAGCAAGGTGGGTTTCAACACTCAAAATGCTTAAAGGAGCTTGAAAAAATAGTCAGTCACATAAATTAGTGGCGGTAAAATGAATTATTCCTTATTGATTAAATATACCCAGATTTAAGAAAATGGTGTTGTGAGCTGAATTCTTTCTTCACAACCCCCCTAATGTTCTGACCTCTAGACCTCAGAATGTCTATCGATATTAGCAAAAGGTTATTGCAGAATTAGCGGATTCGGCATGATGTCACACTGAAGTACAGTGGTCTCCTAATCTGTCAAAAGGGGTAGCTTTATGAACAGGAAATAAAAGATGCAGATGTAGATACAGGAGCATGCTCTGAGCTGTAGACAGAAGTCAGAGGGTGCAGTCGAGCCTGGAGGTGCCACAGGCTGTCTGTTAATCACCAGAAGGAAGCCAGGAGAGTAGCAACGGCCATGGTTCCTTCTTACAACCCTCAGGGCAAAGTGAACTCAGTTTTCTTGTCTGTAAAAACTGCAAGGCAGGATGTTTCCGTTCTTTAGAACGGCTCTATCAAGGTAGTTCAAATAAATGATCTGCTTAGAATATAGGTTTTAAAATGTAAATAATTCAAAGCATTGTACACAAAAGCATTTGCATACAAGGATAGTTCATAACATTGTCATCAAAGGAGTCACTGGATCAACTCAATGCCCTTCCTCTAGCTTCTTTTACTTCTTCAGTGTTTTTCCCTGACTCCACCTTTTCTGCCCTAACCTTAGATTCCAGGGAGATGGGGCAGGCTAATTAACATCTTATATCAGGAGAAAGATAACCCCTAAGGTCCACAGAGTCCTGTGGAATGCATCACCCCCCAAAATTAGAGTATGTGTGATGGTGAGGTTGCAGGAACAGGAGAGGTCATTTTAGGGGAGTCAGATTACTCTGCCCCTACCCCCAAAGGCAAGGAGTATTTTTTGAGAGAGTCCGTAGCATCAGAAGCAGCATGCTGATCCTCTGGGTCACAGCCACAAGAAAACTTAACTACATACTGCTTGGGCCCAGCAACAATCCTTCCTCTGTTCAAATCTCAAGCTCAAATCAGGACCCTAATGATAGACTAGAGGTAACTATAGCCCTCTATCTGTCTCTCCTCCCAGTACCTACATTGATTAAAGCTTCTTTAGTTGTCTCTCACTAATGCTCATCTCTTTAATTGACTTAACTGGGACAGGTGGTGGTGCCTCCTCTGTTGGGACTCCCTAAGCCAGGATTCCTGCCTTAAAACTCCAGGAACGTAATGAGCTGTGAAGGACAAATGCAATATTGTTCCTGATTCTAAGCTTTGAAGCCAAATTCAGAGAGAACTTTATAGAAGGCACGCAGAGTTTAGTTTACATTTTAAAGGGATGAGACTTGGAGACTAGTTCCTTTAGCAATTATGTGGGATGGAAAGATGGCTTTGCAGATTTAATAGTTTGAATTTTCTAAGAGTTTTCAAGACACCCATATATATTTTCGGTTATTTTAAAAATTCTGACAGGCACAGTGGGAAGGGAAATGCTATGTTCTCTCTTTCATGCCCTCTAGCACACTAGCTAAAAATGGTGCCCCAGTGGTCAGAGAGAGAGAGTTAATTCATATCCCAGATGCCTTGCTCTCTCCCTAGGAGTAGATTGCTTATTGGCCTGACAAGGTCATTCTTCATTTTAACCATTACCATAACATTTTATATTGTCAAGCACTATGTGGTTTTGCAGTCCTTAAAATCCCCCAGTGTAGTAAAGGAGATGACAAACACAATTAGGTCTGATTTACAGACCAGGGAACTGGGATTCAAACAAGAGACAAAGCCGTCATTGGTAAGGGCCATCCCAGAAGGCCAGGCTAAGGTCTCTGTTTATCATGTGTAGTACAGGAGGAAGCCTGAGGGATATCAGCTATGCATACAGATTCTTACCTTTTCTGGAACTTTCGCTCCCCACCCAAGCTGATTCTTGCCAGGAACCATCTGTCAACGACTGAAGGTACACGGAAAGCAAGGCACTAATTTATGTCCCATGTGCTGAAATTTTAGCTACTCAAGATTAGAGTTGCATGAAAAAATAGAATGAAATATATGATAACTTGGGACGGGCTCTCCAAAATGACAGCAGAGGACTAAAAACCTTCGTTACTCTTTACGTGGCCTTGACAGCAAATAGTTAAAATAGTCGAAAGACAGGCGTCTGGTTGCTTAGTTTTGGAAAAAGGAGCCGAAAGGTTGGAATTATCTATTATTTAGCATAATTTCATGTAAATAGTATATGAACTTGAAAATACCACAGTTCCTAATTTGTCACTAGTGTGAAGTTCAGCCTGTGACATAGCCTTCCAGCAAGGGCATTTTTACTTTCTCTGGCAGCACGTAAAATCAGCATTTGTCTAGATACTGATTGTCAAACAATGCTAGACTTTTTGCCATGTTTGAAGGGAGTACATTCTGATTCAAGCCCACAGCCTAAAATCCCATCTCCTGGAAAGCAATAAAAATTTAAAATGAAGTGTGTGAGAAAACCCTTCAGAGTGAGTCAACATGAGCAGTGGGCTAACGGGTAAGTGTGTGGCCGCATTTCAGACTCCTGAGTTTGAATGTTGAACATTTCATGTCTATCTCAAGGCAAATTCAAACATGCAGACCGCCAAAGGAGACGTGATTTTATGTAATTTAGTGTTTACTTGAAATGTTCTTACCCATTTTCCCCCTGCCAGTCAGAGACCTGGGGTCGCCCTGATGTTCCATTGATTCCAAAATCAATGACTGTACTCTGGTGTTTAAGAGTATGATTGCTCTTTCAAAGCAAGCTGCACAGGAGAGGTGGTCCTTCTGAGTTTGAACAATTTTTACCACAGTGAAGCAGAGGCGCTGGGAATCAATATGATGAGCTAATTATAATGGAGTTGCTGGGGTTCTGCTATTGTAATGATGAACTGACTGAATTTATCATTTGGTGGCCTGAAAAGAGTAGGCATTAAAGCTGGAAACCTATGGAATAAGACATCTACCAGCCTACGGAACATGATATATGCCAGCCTATGGAATATTATATATACCAGCCTATGGAATATTATATATACCAGGCCTTGTTCCAACAAACACACTTTAATAAAAAGGAACACAGGTTAGAATTTTATTCTTTCATCTAGTTTGTTTCCTTCACATTACAAAATTCCTGGATTAGTGAAATCACATAGAGTGTGATAAGTAAAGTAAGTTCCTGATAGAAGATGCAATTGATACTATTCATTTTGCCACAGAATGACCAGATATGAATCCCCAGATACCAATGCTCTTCAAATTTAAGAGAGACTATTGCTGATCACGAATACTTGACAGAAGTGGTGTGAAGGAGGAACTAAACTAAACTAAAAGAGTCCAAATGATCCCTTCATTGGTAAGACCTACTTTCATTGAATATTTTTATTGAGATAAATTTTCTCTTTTAAAAAAATATACAACTAAGTGGAATTTAGTTTATTTTTAGGAAGTTTTAAGAGAAGGGGAGAGGGTAATATGGAGAGGGACTTGTGAGGGTGGGACTGGTAGATGAAAAGGGTGGCAAGCCTGCAATTGAGATGGAAATAGAATTAATTAATTAAATAAGAGTAGGGGGCTGTCATGTGTCTTTTTCAAAAGTAGTTTAGCATTATTAATACCTTTCCTAATCCCTTCTGTACTCTAACCACTATTCCTGTACAGCATATGAAATTTCTTACTCCCTTATTCTTCTAAACACCATATTTCAGTTCATTATAACTCCCCTCTCAAACCCGTCTCTGGTCCCTCAGTGATTTCTGGGCTTCAGTGGATATTCTAAGCCAAACACACACAGCATAACAATCAACACTAACAGGCACATAAACGAGAAAATATAGTAGTATTTGTCTTTCTGGGTTTCAGTTATGCCACTCAGAATGATTGTTTCCAGCACCACCCACTGGCCTGGTAATTTTATTTTTCTTTGTATGTAAAGAATATTCCATAGGCATAACACATTTTTATTGTACATTCATAAAATAATGGACATCTAGGCTTATCTCACTTTCCTGGATATTGTGACTAGAACAGCAATGAACAAGGGTGAGCAGATGTTTCTAGATATGAAATCGTGTGCACACGTGTGCGCACACGCAGACACACACACACACACACACACACACACGAATAAAACATCTAGATCATGTGTGCTTTTAGCTTTCTGATGAACCTCCACATTGATTTAATAGTGGCTTCAAGAGTTTGCACTCCCAGAAGCACTATGTAAGGGTTCCCTTATATTCACATCGAGACCACCACTTACTGACAACAGTATGTTTGTTTGATCTTAGCTGTCTGATTGGAATGAGATAAAGTTTTCAGTCATTTTCATTTCAATTTCCCTGATGGCTAAGGATATTGAATATTTTTAAATGTCTCTCAACCACTATACTTCCACTTCAGAGAACTAATTGTTTACTGCTACTCCCCAACCTTCATGACTTTTAATTATTATCTTTTAGATAATGTACTTATAGCATTCTCCCCTTCCCTTTCATCCCTCATGCACCCTAGACCCTAGCTGTCTTTCAAATAACGATATCTTAATTGTTTTAAAGTGTGTGTATGTGTGCGGGCACGGATGTGTGTGTGTGTGTGTGTGTGTGTGTGTGTGTGTGTGTGTGTGTGTGTGTATGTTTATCCCTATATGTATAAATACAATGTGCTCAGTCTGTATTATGTTGGTCTATACTATGTTACTAGTCAGTACACATTGTCCCAGGCTACTACTTGGAACTGGACAACCGGTTTGTGTGCTCTTCCCTGAGTACGCCTTCAGCATTCTTCAGTGCCTGCAGTTCTTTGTCCTCAATTCAGATCTAGTGATGTTCCGCTGTTCTGCATTAGTGTGTATATTGGTGCTGTCCTTGGTCGGATCATCTTTAGGGAGTCATACTGTGACACTTCACAGGTACAGGTTCTCTGACGTTTCTAGTAGACACACTTTCACATTAACCTCCCTGTTCCTCTGCCTCTTACTGTCTTTCTGCCTCCTCCTGTACAGTTACCACAAACCCTTAGATTCCAGAACTGTGCTGAAGATGTATCATGTAGAACTGGGCTGGACAGTTCGTTTTGATAGGTTGTGAGATAGGTTATGGTTCTGTGATGGTTTCTGTATGTTGAAAGAGAAGCTTCCTTTCTAATCGAAGCCCCTCCTTCCTTTCCCTATACCCCTTTCTAATCAGTCAACCCTACCATGTCCCCTCTCTGTTAATCTTTCCCAATCCACCTCAGTGGTGTCTCCTCACTTCCTTATTCTTTGCTGTCATTCCATGTTATATGCTAACATCTGAAGATTTAGAACTAGCTGTTTCAGATCAGAAAGAATAGGTGGCCTTTGTCTTTCTGGTCTGGTTACCTCACTCAGAGAAATCTTTTCTAGGTCCGTCTATTTTCCTAAAAATGTCATGTTTCCTTTCTCCTTTACAAATGAACATTATTCTGTAATGTACGTGCCCTGTGGTTTCCTTCTTCTGCTGAAGGGCATTTGGGTTATTTCTATTTATGGCTATTGTGAATGAGTTGTCAGTGAGCATTGCTGAGCAAGCATCTGTGGAGGGGAATGTCAAGTCCTCTGGGCATATGCTAAGCAGGGCACAACTGGATCACACAGGGCACTCATTTGTAGGTTTTTGTTTTTTGAGAATTCTCCACACTCACGTCCAGAGTAGCTGCATCAATTAGCATTCTTAGCAACAGAGCCACAGTGAATGAAGTTTACTCTTTCTTTAAGTCCTTGCCAGCATCGTTGCTAAATTGCCATGTTGACCTTTGCCATTCTGATTGGGGTAGAGGAAAACTCAAGGTTCTTTTAATTTGCATTTCCTAGATGGCTAAGGATGTTGAATATATTTAAAAATATCTTTCAGCCATTTACACTTTATATATATCTCCACACCTCAGTTTTGACTGAGATGTTTATGTTGACCTTTGTAACTTTTGTATATTCCAGGTAGTAGCTCCGCCCCCTACCACACAACCGCCATGTTGGATGGACTACAGGTAGAGATCCTCTCCTCCAGAGGTAGGCTACCTCTGGCATTGGAAGGCGGTGTCCTTCTCTGTGTAGAAGCTTCTTAATCCTAAGAAGTTCCACTTCCCATTTTGTCCTTTGATAAAGATTGATTACTTGTCCATCCATGTTTCTTCTCACTTATATTTTGGTGCTGCACCAAGAGTCCAATGCTAAATCCAAGATTAGGAAGGATTTTTCCCCTAAGGTTATATAGTTTCAGAGGTTACACTTAAATCTTTTTTTGTAATGGGACTTAAGGTTCATATTTAATATGAAGAAATGGCCCCGTTTAACTCTTTGGTATGAGAGTTTCTAAATCATTTGCTAAAGAAACTTTTCCCCCATTGAAAGGCCCTGGTACTGTCATAAAAGACAGTTGACCAAAGGTATTTTCATTTACGTCTAGATTCTCAATTATATCCCACTGATCTAGATATTGTTCCTCACGTCACTACAGCACTTGTTTTACTACTATAGCTTTGTTATAATGTTTGGAACTGAAATTGAACTGAAAGCCTTCATTGCTCATTTTCATGATTATATATTTTAAATTTCACGTACATTTTAGATTTTTCTTGTCCATGAATCACTGAAAGTTTAGATGTAATTATGCTACATTTTCTTATGTTTCAGGAAAGAATTTCTATTAAAAACAAGATTAAAATTTAAAGTTCATGAATCCAGAATGATTTTACACCTAGTTAGCTTTACGATTTAATGTTTTAAAGCTTATTAAATATATATTCACTACTATTTCATTTGCTTTTAAGGTACTTTTTATCTTATTCTACCTCCTTTTTATTGTCTATTTCCTCCTGGGATTCTTTTAAGTAACTCAGATTTACAGTGGTCAGATTTATAGAAAATTTGAAATATATCTGTATTATACAAGAAAGACTGTGAGCTGGGTTTGGTGGTCCCTGGTACAATTCCAGTCTATTTTGCAAGGCTGAAGCAGGAGGATCACAATTTCAAGGCCTTCCTGGCTACAGAGCAAGAAACTGAATAATCTAAATATGGCTATGGATGTAGCCTGTTGGGAGGGGTTTGCCTGGCATATGCAATGTCCTGGGTTAAATCCCAAGCACTGACAAATCAAACAAACAAAAAACAAAGCAAAGCAAAACAAAAGAACCCAAACAAACAAACTAAAACCAGGGGATTGGAAGAAAGGGAGGAAGGGAAGAAGAGAAAGAAGGAAGGAACGAAGGAAGGGAAGAAGGGAAGGAAGAAGAGATTGTAGAGCCCAGGGTATGTGTGCACCCACTGTCTGGGTATCCAGCTGTAATAAGCATGGCTATGATCTCACCATAGCAGATACACATATTAGTTCCTATTTGTCTTGTTTTCATTTTCTTTTATTGAAAATATATTCTCTTCTTACATAATACATCCTGATTTCCTCTCTCTTTACTCTTCTCAGTTGCTCCTCCCATTTTTCCCATACAGATCCCCTCACTTTATGTCTCTCATTAGAAGGGAGTAGGCTTCTAAGAGATAATGATAACATATAATAAATAAGATAAATAATATCCCTTAATATATAATAAGATAGATAATAAAAATAAGTAAGATGAAAATAAATAAGATAAAAATCTATCACACTGAAATTAACCTGTGGGGGCCCATGATACCAAAAGGAAAGTGTAAAACACCAAGCAAGACATAAGCTGTTTGATCTATGCTGCCTACAAGATAAGCTAGGACAGGGTGACACAAAGCTAGTGGAGTGACTGATCAATGTCTAGTATAACTTAAGGCCACTCCATAATGTCAAACCTATATCTGATACTTGCTAGCCCAGAGACCTGGGGTGAAACCAAATATTACTGAGTTAAAACAAACAAACAAAAAAACAAAACAAGACATAGTGATAAAATGACTCCTGATGTTATTCTGCACAAGAAAATGTTGCTACAAAGAAAATACAAAAATCCATGCTACAAAAGGACAAGAAAATATGGTCAATAACCAGCAGAGATTCATAAAAGAAAGTCTAATGATGATGAAATAAAAATGACCAAACGCCACAGAAAGAATCCAGCTCTGGAATGGTTTTCTGCTTAGAAGAGATAGTAATGAGAACTTAATTCTCTAGCACTAAAGAAAAACAGCTCAAGGGATAAATAAATTTGCTCAGGAAAGACCACAGTGAAAATCTAAATGAGCAGGATGAATCATCATGCACAGGTACAGAGACAGAATGGGAAAGGCAATATTAAAATAAGCAAGGCATGAACTAATTCAGCAATGTGTATAGCATGCTAAGCCAGAGTCATTTAAACCTGTGAGCCCATCCAGCTGCAAGACAGATCATGCCTGTGGTGTCTCTGGGACACATGTGAAGGAACTCCCCCCAAAAATGCTATATATAAAGTAAAGTAAGATCACACCATCTATCACATCAGTGGCACATACATGGTAAATTACGGTTAAGGTGCAACCAAAATTTTCTTGAATAATAGCAAGAGATAAGTGACTGTGAGATAACAGGGGCCTGTTTTTCCGAAGAACATATCATGCTGGCCCAATGTATTTGAAAGTTTAGGTCACAGTCTGTAAATGTACTAAGTCATTTAGCACCCAACGTCTTATGGGAAATCCTATGAAGAGATGAATCTGCCCCTAGCAAGGCTAACAAGAACATACTGGTGATCTAAAAACTAAAAGTCTAAATTGGGAGATACTTTATTCATGAACAAAATAGTTCTTCATTTACAGAAGGCTTTTTTAAAATGACATAATTTATCTGAGACTTAAAAGAATTTCATGTTCTTTAAAAATAACAATTTATTTACCATATTAAGAGAGCCTTCTTAAAACTCCTCCAGCTAGTGGATGCTGTCTGTCACGCAGCACTCAGTTTCTGAGGGAAGATTTTACCAGACAGCCTGTGCTGTCAGAGCCTTCAAATGATTGACTCGGTGACAATCAGCCACTTGGCAAGTGTTCACATTCATTTCCACGGTGGCTACTTCCAAAGAATGGTCTCTTTGGGCATATGAAGGCCAGTCTGCTTAGCCTAGTATGAAACATGGCCGCCACAGATCCATCATGTCCAGATCACTCTGGTATGAAGCAGGAATTCTACAAATCAAGACTCACTTCTCCCTTGGCTTTTCCCCAGATTTTCAACATCTATTTCTCAATGTTGAATCCAAAGTATCTCCTCCCTCTTTCATGTTTAAGTGCATAGCCAAGAAAAGCAGGCTACAGCATTTTTAAACCTTTTGTTAAGGTTGAGACCTCCTGGGCCTTTCTCTATCCCATTTGGCACGTTCATTGGTGCCTTGTTCAGGTCATATTGTGGAGGTCACATTGGTGGGACTTACTGATATAGCCCTGATGTTACTAGGAGACATAATCTCACATTAAACCTCCTTATCCTTATGTTCCTAAAATTTGTCTTTTCCTTCTTCTCTTGTGTCCTCTGAGCCTTAAGGGTAGGAATGCTCTGTAATTTATTCATTGAGACTGAGCACCATGGTGTGCATTTTGATTGGTTGTGGCTTTCTGTAGTGATCTCTGCCTATTGAAAAGAGAAGTTCTCTTGATGCAGGATGAAATCTACCCATCTGTGGGCACAGGACAGATGTTTACAGATTGTTCTTAGGGAATACAGGTAAGCAGGTAAGGGTTGGAATAGGAGAGGTGGGCCTCCCCAGGGAATAGCACATCAATTGGTTGTTCAGTGCCCAAAAGCCAGTCAGTCCTAAATCATACATACAAAACAATAACAATAACAATAATAATAGCTACACACACACACACACACACACACACAAATACATAAAACCATACAATAACCATTAATTCACAAAAGGAGGCTATGAATCAGTAAGACATCAAGGAGAAGTATATAGGAAAATTTGGAGGGAAGAAAAGGAGAAAATTAGAACAAATAAATAAATAAACCACTATTCATAGGTCGGAGGGAGAATGTTTTTAATTAATAGGCGTGGCTAGTATTGGGCAGGGAATTAAGTTCAAGCTTCTCAAGTGGAGAAGTCAAAGGAAATAAGCACAAATTTACTTTGACCAATGTCATTTATTGCCTAATAAGTTTTAAAATGTTTCTCCTCCATGGACATGTTTTCTTTACTGCTATTAGACAAAATGAGAAATATTAATAAAGTCAAAAATAGGCACAGACAATGGAAAAATAGAAAAAGATAAGGAAATAAATTTATAGTTCTAGCTCACCCATGGTTCGTTTCTATTTCTGACATTGGTTTATAAAGTTGTTATAATAATACACATAGATTTTGGTTGACTATAAATCACACACATTGCTTTCTTGTTTCCAAAAGCGTATTTTAATATCATGATAACATGAGGGCTTATTTCCCAAAGGAAAGAATGTTCACCATCTTTCTCTAGGCTTCAGGTGGATGTCTGAATCTTCAGCGCTCAACCTCTGTTACAGCACTCTCATCTTTACCTGTGTTGTCTCCCTGTGCATGTTCCCATATCCAGAACTGAACATTTTATAAGAACACTGTTACACTGAATTTAGCCCCACTCTGATTCCAAGCATTCTTAATAATATGGGCTGCCAGATGATCAATTTTTCCAACACCTTAATTGCTTACTCAATAGCGAATGTGCTCATGGACAGGGTTCCAGAGACTCTATTTCCTCCAAGAATTTAACTGTCAAAGTAAAGCTCCAATTTCATAAATCTCAAAGTTCATGTTATTCCTGTGGTATTTCTTTCAGACTTTATTTCCTTCTGTCTCATATGAACCATGTAATCTACTTTTTACTAGATCTTTTTCGGAAAAGTCAGGCAATTCTATATACTTAAAATGCATTCTCAATTTAGAGCATCCTTGAAACTGTTCTTTTAAAAAAATGGGGTACAGAGCTTAACAAAGAATTCTCAACTGAAGAATATTGAATGGCTGAGAAGCACCTAAAGAAATGTTCAACATCTTTAGTCGTCAGGGAAATGCAAAGCAAAACAACCCTGAGATTCCACCTCACACCAGTCAGAATGACTAAGATAGAAAACTCAGGTGACAACGGATGCTGGCAAGGATGTGGAGAAAGGGGAACACTCCTCCAATGTTCGTGGGATTGCAGACTGGTACAGCCACTCTGGAAATCAGTCTGGTGGTTTTCAGAAAATTGGACATAGTAGTACCTGAGGACCTAGCTATACTACTCCTGGACATACAGCCAAAAGATGCTCCAACATATAATAAGGAAACATGCTCCACTATGTTCGTAGCAGCCTTGTTTATAATAGCCAGAAGCTGGAAAGAACCCAGATGCCTTTCAACAGAGGAATGGATACAGAAAATGGTTACATTTACACAATGGAATACTACTCAGCTATTAAAAACAATGACTACATGAAATTCTTAGGCAAATGGATAGAACTAGAAAATATCATCCTGAGTAAGGTAACCCAGTAAAAAAAGAACACACATAGTATGCATTCACTGATAAGTGGATATTAGCCCAAAAGCTCTGAGTACTCAAGACACATTTCTTTTTTTTTCTATTTTTTTTTTATTTTTTTATTTTTTTTTATTAACTTGAGTATTTCTTATATACATTTCAAGTGTTATTCCCTTTCCCGGTTTCCGGGCAAACATCCCCCTCCCCCCTCCCCTTCCTTATGGGTGTCCCCCTCCCAACCCTCCCGACACATTTCACAGACCATATGATGCTCAAGAAGAAGAAAGACCAAAATGTGGATGCTTTCAGTTCTTCTTAGAAGGGGAAACAAAATACTCACAGGAGGAAATATAGGGACAAATTGTGGAGCAGGGACTAAAGGAAAAGTCATTCAGAGACTGCCCCACCTGGGGATCCATCCCATATGCAGCCACCAAACCCAGTCACTAATGCTGATTCCAAGAAATGCTTGTTGACAGGAGCCTGATATGGATGTCTCCTGAGAGGTTCTCTTAGAGTCTTACTGATACAGATGAGGATACTTGCAGCTAACCATCGGACTGAGCATTGGGACCCTAATGAAGGAGTTAGAGAAAAGACTGAAGGAGTTGAAGAGGTTTGCAATCCCGTGAGAACAACAGTATCAACCAACCAGACATCCCCAGAGTTCCTGGGGTAATAAACCACCAACTAAAGTGTACACATGGAGGGACCCATGGCTCTAGGCGCATATGTAGCAGAGGCTGTCATTCTCTGGCATCAATAGGAGAAGTCCTGGGTCCTGTGAAGGCTCTATTCCTTAGTATAGGGGAATGCCACAGTGTTGAGGTGTGAGTGGGTGGGCGGGAGAGGGACCATCCTCATAGAAGCAGGGGGAGGGGAAGGGAGAAATGGGAGAAGGGGGAAAGGGGATAGCATTTGAAATGTAAATATAAAATATCCAATAACAAATCTGGAAATAATGTAAGCTTCACATTTTGTAGAAAGATCTTCATTGTCTTCTGAATTCATTTTTTATAACATATTCTGTGACATATGAAGCTTATGAGCATCTATGATAGAGAACTACTGATGACAAAGCTGAATGTTCTGGCCACAAAACACATACTTGCTTAAGCAACTTGCTTAGAATCCCATAGCTAGAACTTGAGGTCAAATCTTCTTTCCAGTGCCCAGTAGTGTTGAGGAATTTTCTACAACTCATTTTAGTTCAATTTATTCAATTCAATGCAACAGTACTTGTTCATTTAGGAGTTACCCTGTTTAATTGTTTTTTGTTTTAATCATTAGTGATTCATCCTAGATACATTAATGACGATGTTTTGCAATAGGTTGTCCTGAATTGAATTGGAACGTCACCAAAGTAGTTGATTTTTTTGAGATTTCATTGATTTTCAAATACATGCATAACTCAATTACTATCTATATACTTTCTGTGGCTTTTTGTCAAATACCAAATTGCCAATGATCCTTCTGGAATATGAGCAATGACATAAACCATTTGCTGTGAATAACTGGTTTTCCAAAATAGTATTCATGGCAGAGCATCTACCAAGCTTTTGAGATTGAATATGTAAACTTATAACATGGATGCGATGAACATTAATCTGACAGAGCAGAAACCAAAGACATACAAGAAAACTGAATTTTGAGACTGATTGGGAGAAAGGGAGAACACTGTAAATCAGCGAAGAAGTGCGTGAAAACCTACTAGCAAGCAGAGATTAAAAAAAAAGCAATGTAAAGGGAAAACAATCAAACAAACCAACTACAAGATCCAACAAAGTCCAACCATAATCTTACCTTCCAGTGGGATCCTCCCTAATTCTCCCAGGGTAAAAGCAAGTTGAACAGTGTCACCAACCCCGAATCATAGCAGCAGGCAGAGAACTTGACTGCTGGAGAATTCCATGGTCCCACAGTGCATCCATTATGGCTGCCTGCTGAGTTTCCTACCTACTTTGCTACCTAGGATTCTCTGTTAGCTATTTTTATACAATAGAAGCCAAGCCAAGCTCCTGCAAAGGGTTCCGGTATTGCCATCTATCTTTCCAGTGCTAGCGGCTGGGCCCTGATGAAAACTGAACCACATTCAGTGGCAGCCTTGTTGAGTATCTTCTAGTTTTAGGTTGGGCAGGTTTCATAGCCACAAGCTTAAGTCCTACCCACACCTGTCCAATCTGTGGTTCCAGAACTGTAACTGCTGGTGCCATGGGCAACTTGTGACTCATTGTGAAGGTCCTGGATAAAATGTCCTTTATATATTTGGACTCAGTAACCAGCATCATCACATGTGGCATCACTGGTATTTTACTCAAGGACTTGGGAATAGATAATATTTCCACACGTTGAAACTTTAGCAACTACTGGACACAACCAAATGTCATCAAATAGCCATTTAACTAAAACATGTATGGAACCCCATACCCATGGCAAAATTTACAACTAACTTCATTTCCTGCTGCATTCTAGATAAATGATACACTTGAAGATCCTGACTGCATTGAAAAGGAAGAAGAAATAATATCAAAGCCTAATGTAGATTTTCTCTATTTCAAAGCTGAAGCACCACTGATGTCCTGAATCCCACCTAACTGTTTTCCCACAAAAGCTACTCCATAAAGTTGGAAAAAATGGCCACCAGTGCATAAGAATACACCACTGGCACAAGGGAGCACAAGTAAAAGGAAACTTGGCTTCCCTGAAGGAGAACAACAGTAATTCTCCAGCAGTAGATTTCAAATAGCAATACTCGAAAAGGAATTGAAAGTAAGGATTCCAAGTAAACTTTCTTCAGATGCCAAGGAAGCAGATAGACAACACAAATAAGTGTTAAAATACTGTGGTATATGAACCCAAAACTTAACAAAGAGATGTATGTACTTTGAAATGTCAGAACTTTGGTGCCTAGTTTGCAGTCAGTATGATAACATTTGTTCTTGTCTTGTCCGACAGACTACAGCAAAGAAGAAGAGCATCTCAGAACCTGACGAGTCTTCTGAGTTCATCGAGTCACAGAAAGCAAAAGGAGAAAATAAGGAAGAGAAGGAATGGGATTAAAAAACCTAAAAACAACAACAAAAAAAACACAAAACAAACAACAGCAACAAAAGAAACAAAACAAAACCCAAGATATTTGAGATGGAATACCATTAACTTAATTTTCCCATTACTGCAATTTCAGAAGGTTAAGAAATGGGAATTAAAAATTCACACGAAATGGAGCCTAGAGATTTAAAAAACTTTCAGAGATATGGATACCTATACTTAAGCAACTCAATGTAACAAAACCAAGTAGACTTACCCCGATTGGATGGTCACTGATGCATCCTGTGCTCAAAATAGTAAGAGAAGCTAGAGCTAAAGACATGAAGAGCCCTGTGTCGAGCCACATGAAGTGAAATTCCCATTAGACTTCCAGCAGAGTTCTCAACAGAAAGCCCACTGGTCAGCATCAAATGCCTGAGATCCTACCAGCCATGGCGACGGCACTCAGTAGAGCTGGCCTTCAAAACTGAAGTCAAAAGTACTTTTTCAAATAAACACAGATTTAGAAAATTCATTTCTACCAGATTGACCATATCAGAAATGCTTATTGAGTACTAGGAACCAAAGATAATAATCACCATCATAAAAGCACGTGTTGCAACGTGTGCAGAATTGACATAAGCTAACCCATAAAGAGTTTCCTATACCGCTGCCCCAGGAAAACAAATGAATATCCGTCTTCCCAAACAATAGTCCATGGGAAAGGGTTTGCGACAATTTAATTACTTTTCCTTGTTTTTCTACTTGCACATAAAATAAACACAAAGAGAGACACAGTGAATAGTCTTTTGCGATTCTTTTAATTTTATACTTTTTGAATTTCAGAGAAACGGAGCACAGGAAAACTGGCCAGGAGGGTAGCGCATACACACATTAACAGCACAGCTTTTCTTTAGCTCGCTTGGAGTTCAGAGCATCACTGCATTTTCTGATGAGAGACAGATTCTAAAGATAAAAAAGAAAAGCTTTCATTGGATGTCTTAAACTCCTTATTTCATATGGCACCATCAAAAGTATGTGTTTACAAAGAATGCAATGGAGAATATGAATATATATTTTTATTAATATATCTTCTGTAATGGGGAAATTTGGTAGAAAATTAGAATTAAATGTGCTACAGCAATAGACTTTCCTGTCTGTAGAGGTTAGAATGGGCACTGTGTTCTTCGAGCAGTCACCACAATGGAAGAGCATCTGTGAGAGAAGACTGCCAGTTTACCTTGGGTTATACAATGTTACCTTTGGGATATATCTGTGAGGAAAGAAAAGTGGTTTCAGTAAGTTGTGTCTCTATTGTATAAATGTCTACCTGGGCCAAAATATGCTTTCTAATTACTTCTTTTTATCTCAAACAAGGAGCTGGTGTAACAGCTCAGCCAAACATCCTAATTGTGGAACACACTTTAAAATGTGCTTCTTTAAGAACAAAACAATGACCTGCGTATCTTCAAGAAGTTCCTCCCTACAAACATGCCCTTTGGGTTGTACTAGTGGTCTGCTGGAGACTGGGGCTTCATAATGTGTGTAATGTGTGATTTGTACCTGCAACCTTGTGGGTGCTGTGTTACAAGAGTAGCACATCCAACGAGATGAACCCGAGAGAGAGTCAAGAGAAAATACCAGCAAATATGCTCTTAATTCTTTTATGGTATAACTTAACATGCTGGTGTTTAGGCGGGACAAATGGTCTGGAAGCAAAATTCCTTTAGAATACTACAGCAGCAAGAAGAACAGTGCAGTTACTTATATAATATGCTGCAGAATAAGAAGCTCTATTAGGATTCATGTGTGGAGAAATGCTAGCCTTTTCCTAGGCATTGTGTCTGTGAGATTACACATAACAAAGAGTGCTTTGGTACCTTCTATGGCAAATAACCCTTGAATACATATGACTTGATACAGGGAAACCTGGGAGTATGAGAATTTGTTCAGGTTCTAGCCCTCTTACCATCTGATGTGACTTTTCAAACTGAGAGGTGGCTGTTTTCTAACTTCCAACCACAGGACAGTGCTCCGTTGTCTTGCTTTCTCCTGTTACACTCATTGAGTTGGATTGGTAGCAGCATTTGGACATAGTAGCTCACTCTTCTCTGAGAGTTAGTACTGTAGCTCGGCCAAACATTAACGTTCTCCCTAATCGTGTCATAATTAAGCATGTGCTTTTCTTTTCCCCAGAAATTTAATTAAAGATGGAGACTCCAAGTGGATTCACATTTACAGGAGTGTAAGATACTCCTACATGGAAATCTGGTAGGTTTTTATGAGGGTTTGCATTGACAACGGTAAGCATGTCTACACAAGGAGAAGATGGTCTGGCGTCCTCTTGTTCATCTGTAATAGTGGATTAACTAATGAGTGAGTAGAAGACTAGGAGACTGGGAGTTTATAAAATTCTCTTTTTTCAGTGTAAATGTCCATTGAAGATACTGGGTTTTGGAAATTGTTGGTACATAAAAGAGAAAACACTTAAGAATAATGATGATAATAAGAAATTTTAGATATGGCAATGAGCAATATATTATAGACTATGTATCTGAAAAATCGTATTACTAAAAACTTATTTTGGTCTAAAATCACATCAAGGAAGGAGGCCACAGAAATAACCAGAAGAGCCAGGAACCTGAGGAGAAAGATAAGGAGCAAGTAACCCAAGGCAAGCCTCATGCTACCTTTGAGGGAGACAGAAAGGCAATGTTGAAGAGACAAGAAATCACTCTGAGAGGCTCCATCCAGCAGCTGATTCAGACAGACACACATACCCACAGCCAAACAGTGGCTGGAGCTTGGGGACTCTTGTGGAAGAATAGGAGGAAGGATTGCTGGCCCCGAAGGGGATAGGAACTCCACAGGAAGATCAACAGAGTCAACTAACAAGGGCCCTTGGTGCTCTCAGAAGCTGAACCACCAACCGAAGAACATACATGGACTGGACCCAGGCCTCCCCTCACATGCACATATGCAGCAGATGTGCAGCTTGGTCTTCACCCATGTTCTGAACAACTGGACAAGCGGCTAACCCAAAAGCTGTTGCCTGTATGTAGGATAAGTTCTTCTAGCTGGGCTGCCTTGTCTGGCCTCAGTGGGAGAAGATGTGCCTAACCTCACAGAGAGTTGGTGGGCCAGGGTAGAGGTTGGGGAGGATACCCAGGGAGGTAGCCACCTGCTCAGAGGAGAATGGGAAGGGGGAAGGATTGTGGGAGGAGGTGACCTGTAGGGGGCAGTGAATGGAATGTAAGGTGAACAAGTTGAAAAAAATTAACTGAGAGAGAGAGGGAGGGATGGAGGGAGGGAGGGAGGGAGAGAGAGAGAGAGAGAGAGAGAGAGAGAGAGAGAGAGAGAGAGAGGATTCAGAGCTCAGAGTCTGCCATTCTCAGGGTCTTACAGGCAGAACCTAAAGAGAAGTGAAGAACACATGTAATCCTGCAGAGTACTGCTCTCTAACATAAATATTTGTCAAAACGCACACGCATGTGGCCAATATACTCAAAAAGTGGCCTTAAAAATGACAACTAAAGATCTCAGCAGTGGCGCAGTTTCCAACATTGCACAAGATGGAGGAAGCGGGTAAGAGACAGGCATGGTGAACCCTGACTGCCTGGGAGGTGACAGGCTTAGCACCTTATAACTGAGAGATGAGAACCGTAACTCCTGACGAGTGAGGAAACCGTGTTCTAAAGACTCCGGTATCAGCCACATGCACATCCCTGTACAGGCATTGGAGGAACATGAACACCAGAGCATCAACCATGTGGTAAATTTCCATAAGCAACATTGGTTTGAGAAGACCATTAGCCATTTTGTCAGATGTGGTGAAGGAGAGAAAACAGAAGGCAGACAGATGCTATAAGCAGAGCCAAGTCTCAACCGGAGTCGGGGCTGCCTTCTGTGGTTTAAACATTATGGAGAGTGAAATGCTCACAAGCCAAGAAGACAAAACTTATGCATACGAGTCAAAAGGAAGTTCTGGAGTTGAACAAAACATAATTTAAATTAAGAACACAGTAGATGTACTTATCGTCAAGTTAGATGATGGAGGGTTGGTGAGCTACAGGAAGTTCTTAAGGAAACAGAGAATAAAAATGTAAATGAAATAGTTACAATGCTTATGAGAACATGTGGGATTCATTAAACATAGGACAAAAATACTTGTCACCAGATTATGAAGTTAGGGTGAGAAAGGATATAGAACAGCAATATTTGAAAAGATAATAGGCTATAATTTTACAGCTAATAAAAAATCCCACTAAATTACACAATGCCAAATATTAGCAAACATCAAAGAACATTGTAGAAGCAGCTGAAGGCAAGAAAATGTAAGAACATTGAGTCTGTGCGTGGGCTGTTGTTTTGTTTTGTTTTGTTTTTCTGATGCTCTGACAGCAGATAAAAGACAAAGTCTTCAAAGCAAAAACAGCTCATTAGGGGACTAGGAGACAGATACTGGTGATCTAGATATGCAGAAAGAAAATATTTTCCAAGCTAGATTTTTTTTTAATTTCACAAAACATTTTCCAAAATTTAAAATGAAACAAGGACATTACTTTTCAATACAAAATAGTTGGTCCTCATCTAAATGTGGCTATTCCAATCTAGGTCATCATCATCACTGACCAATAGAATCATAATTTTGGCTGCAGACAATTTTATACTTTATAATTACTGCAAGAAAAGGGAATAAATAAAATGTAAAATAATATTATTGCGAAATTCTTAACCTTCATAAATACAGATATCCATTATTTATATTTGATCTCAGTGATACTAATAAAGAATTTTATTTGTTCCTCTAACAGGCTGTCATGTAGTAGATTTGAAGGTAGAGATGTTTATTACTTTGATAAATAACTTGTTTGTTTAGAATTTAGTTCTGCAATAATTAATATAAAAATACTCAAGACATGAGTACAATACCTTTGAATAGTATAAACACTGAAATGGGAAAGGGTCTTTAGATACAGCACGATCGAGCTGTGTAAGTTCTATCCTACATTACAAAATAGATAATCAGGCCTAAGGTATTATCATCGTCATGAGGAATTCAGTGGTTAGTTTAGAGCTAGTAAGCTATCTGCTAATGCTTTAGAAGAGAAAACCTATTGTTTGTCTAAATGTACATAAGGATTACAATTTATTCAGAAGATATTCATTCTGCTATATCATACAATCCCAAAATGTCTGGCTTGAGCACACTATGAATTTATTATAATTTATTATAATACAATTTATTTCTTTGTATTGGAAAACTAGTTAAATAAGAGTCCATAATTTAATTACATTGTGGTAACTCTTCTGTCTTGCCACTAAAAACAAGAAGAAAAACAGGGTATTAAAACAAGTTTAGCAGTCTAATGTAGAAGCATGAAGCTGATTTTCTACTATAATCTCTTAATGACTGCTTGACACCATAAACCAGGCTAATCACCTTGAGGGAAGTCAAGGATCTGACCAAGACATCTACACCACAGTGAAAGTGCATGTTACATACATGTCTCTCCATGACTCTGTGGGCCCAGTATACTTACCAGTTAGGATGCTTAAATCTCTCTCTTTGATATTTTTGTCTGGTTTTTTGCACTGCATGACCAGCATGTTCTCTATTGAGGGAAGCCGAACATGGTAGAGTGACATTGTATGTTCTCTTCAGAAGCGAATGTCTAAAAAATGGACTGAGCTGTAGAGAACAAAGGAACAACTTATTTTAATTATATCATCTGTATGCCTTAAAGGATAAGTTTAGATAAATAAACAATGATATCATTGATACAAATTAACTCATATATCATTCATTAATATACTACGATTTGGATTAATATCTATAAATGTTCTTTAACATGTAAAAAGGTTATTAGCCATGACCTTAACTAAATTATACTTAATAGTCTTGCCAAAATTTTATGTGTATATTATATTGATACTATATAATATATAATATACTATAATTACAGTATATGTAAATATATAGTAATATTATATGTTATAATTACAATATGCAATATATATGTGTTTATGTATGTGTGTGCATGTATATTATAATACTATTTCAGTATTATGGACATGAGCTAGCAAGATACAGGACATTTACCTTGCCTACGCATTATATCAATGAAGACTCTAAGAAGAAAATGTTTGAAGCCACTTTAGAAGTGACTAAATGGTAAAATTAATGCAGTGTTCATTCATCTGCTATTATCTAAGTGTGCTTTTGGAGACATTTGTAAAATAGGGAGAGTGAAATCATACATTGCAATGGTAAAATCTTAAGTCCTAAGTCTGCTGTGGTACTGCTGTTGGTATCAATTGCAGCAGTCCATGTGAGCAGACCAAACCCAACGTTAGGTGGTTACACAGCCCTTGCAACACCTCCCTTCTGACTCGGACTGCCCTTCTGGTGGACACCACACAGTAAAAGTTATGGAAGGGCTGGGAATGGAGAAGAGTAGTTTAAGAAAACAAGTTGAGAATTCTGCATTCTGGGACTTATAGTTTTCCACATGGGGCTGAATGTGATAAGACAACAGTCATAGGCCTAAAATCAGCTTCAAATAGGAGTATAATTAGCCGTTAGCAGCGTGTCTTCCACAAGATTGTCCCTTATCGAAGAGCTTTAATTTCCTCATGTTTTAATGGAGTCAGAGCAGGTTTACTTTATATCACTTTGTATTTGATAGACAAATTAACACAGTTAGTCAATGTGAAGTAGTCCTTATCAATTCCCCCTATCTTCCATGTTTCTTCTGTATAACTACGCCAACTTGTAAGTTACTACCCTACAACTCTGTAAGGGCTCTGGTTACTTGTTCTAGAGCAAGTTCTCAAGCTTCCTAATGTTGCAACCTTTTTATATGACCCCCAAACATAAAAAAAACATTTTTGTTGCTATTTTATACGTCTAATTTTGCTACTGTTATGAATTTTAAGGTGCATTTTCTAATGGTTTTAGGCAACCCTGTGTAAAGGTTGTTCAACCCACAAAGGTGATGAGATCCAAAGGCCAAGAATCCTTGCTCTAGAGGGTTGTTTTTTTCCATTTGAGCTTAACCTCTTCTGTCTTTGGATCACATGTTCTCTTGTGTGTTCCTCTTCCTGACAACCTTACACACAGGTAAACAGGATTAGAGCAATCAAATTCTAATTCTGAAATACTAGGACATCACTGATTTGCCAAAAATCTCAGTCTCTCTCTGTCTCTGTCTGTCTCCCTCTTTCTCCTTCTCTCTCCCTCTCTTTCTCTCTCTTCCTCTGCCTCCTACCTACCCCTCTCTGTATGTGTGTGTAACCTGGGATCACAGTAAAATGAACAAGACGATCAGAGTGTTAATCCAAACCATGATTTCCTACTTCTCACCAACTTCCAAGCAAAAACACTGACTCCAGAAGGTTGAAAGTCTGTCACTATTAGGGAATGAGGAAGTAAGGTGAAAAAGTTAGGAGCTAAAGGCTGGAATTAAAAAACACATGTTGTGAGGCTCCAAGTGTCCATACTGGCTCATTACTCAGTACAATCTTCAAAGTTAATATGATGATTTGAGTTTCAGGCAGACTTAGCGCAATGCTGAGTTACTAGTAGATCTGAAATTGGGCACAAAAGTGTAGAAACACAGTGGATGTGTGAAGGCTGCATCTACATCAGAAACAAGAAATAACCAGTTTACCAAGGCTACTGGGCCACAGAATCTTCCAAGGCCCTTCCCTAAGGGCCCCTCATGGTAAAGATTTTAGATATGGGACGTCTCCCTTACAAAGACTTAGAAAGAGGGCGCCACACATGAGAGAAAAACATAGCGCTATACTACTTAAGGCAGTGGACATTCTTTCTGCAAACATGGTGGTGAATGAAATAGAAATGTACTGTAAAGTATAAGCATTTTGCACCATATGACAAAGTATGCTTCAAGCACCCAGAAAATGGCCGTATTAAAGGGACACACATGTCAGAATGAGCAGTTTTGTATTAATAGACAGTAAATGACTGCATATCATCTAGAAATCATGTACCTATAAAAATAAAAACACATAAATGTTTCAAAAGTATAATCATAAAATATTAGTGGTTGCCTTGTGTAGGATTTTATTTCAGAAAATCATCCCAATCATAAAAAAAAAATGGGTAACTGCTTCACACAACAAGATGTGAATATTATTCCAAAAGTCGAGGAAGAGCTCTGCATAAGGGTATTACATCTACTAAAACAAGGAAATAAAATGTTGCCTTAATTACTTTACTGCATTAAAGTGTGTGGTTGCAAACCATGTAACATTGATGGATATGTGCACTACAAGACTTGAACTCACTAGAAAGCTGGACCAACAAAAGAGTAAAGCACAGCAGAAGATTCCTGAACACAGGGCACAGCACCAACCACCCAATGCAGGACCATGGAGCAAAGCAATACAGTGGGGCACTAAGAGTCTTTGGGGTTATAGCACTAAGAAGCCAGAGAGAAATAACATCCGTGATGCCACCATGACACAGATGCTCTGATAACCAGAGAGAGCCATCAACAATTTGACACTGAGCAACTAAACTGAAGTGATGTGGAAGACAAAGCCTAACTTAAGTTCTAACCCACTGAGAAGACATCAAGTTCACAACTCTCTTCTTCCTACCTCGCATGCAAGCGAGAGAAGTAGAAAGCCTGCCACCTTACTAGAGACTGGGCATCAGTGATTTTGCATTTCCATCATTTTATGCCTGAGGAGAGCACTGAATAGGTCTTGGTATACTTGAGCTTCAGAGAAATCCTGTGCAGACTGTGGCTTTTAGAACCCAAAAGTCTCTGAAAGTACATTCCTGCGGCAAAGATGAGCCCGGTGTCCACTTAAGAGTTTTATGTTAGGTATCATATGGCTTGTAAAACTGATTTAAAATTAATCTGAACTAAGAACAATTTATATGTGTTGTTCCCCTAAACCATGATGAATGTGTCTGAATCATGAATTACAGTTGAGGGACAATGAATCCACTTTTAAAAGCTATGTTTCTGTCTCAAACACTTAATGAAATAAATTTGAACATGTTCTAATTTTCCATTAGTTATGGCTTTCGGTAAAGTTATAAATAATATGGTATATATTCACTATGTGCCATAAAATATATTGCATAAATCATTTCTGTCACAAGGGGTTATTAGCACACATTTATTCATATGCTTGCTTGGATTAAAAGTATATATTTTCTTCTCCAGAATAATGAATGCCTTTCCAAATCACAGTAAGACATTTTTTTTCTTAGATGTATTTCTTTGTTCCTCATTAGAAAAGAAAATGACAGGGTTCTTAATGTTTGTGGTATGTGTATATATGTTAAAAGATAGAATATCAAAACCATTAACAAATCACTTCAAGAATGTCGCTGCTGCCCAGAAATACTAAGATCAAAAACCTGTTCCAAAGTAAAGGTGATGAGAGGAATATAGTGACTAATGATTTATTCTGGCTGTGATATATTAATCAAACAGTTAGGGGAATTAGAATATGATCTATATTATAGATAATGGTACAGTAACAATGTGAGAATCCCTGATTTTTAATCATTGCTTTGTAGTTTCAGGAGAGAATACCTTCCTGGCGAGGAGATAAATTTTGATGTACTTAAAAGTAAAATATTATGGTACATTCTAGGTCTAATAATGTCATAAAATGGTTTATAACAAGGTATCGCTATTCATGTGTAAGAGAGAATCAAAAAGAGACATGGTAGGAAGGTTTAAAACATATTTCATGCAAAAAATAAAATATCAACCTTTGGATGTTTTTCAAAATACATTTCACCATGTGGAAATCTTATTCTTTAAAATGGTATGTGTTTGGATGTTTTCCATACACAGATCTAAGTGTATCACAATTGTGCCTGGCACTCTCAGAGGTTAGAACAAGGGGAGTAGGAGCCACTGTAACTGGAGTTACAACTGGTTTGGGGTCATGGGTAGTGGGTGCTGGGAACTGAACCTGGGTCCTCTGGAAGAACAAGTACTTTAAACCACTGGACCAACTCTCTAGCCTCACAACACACAACGCTAAGTGAAGAGTCCTCTCTGCCTCTCTAGCATTCAGCTGAGGTCATTCAAGTTTGTCTTCCTCCAGAAATGGAAGTTCTGGACTGGAGTGCTGGCTCTGTAGGTGAGAGCACTGACTCTGGAGAACAATGCCACATTCCTTAGGTGAGCAAAGGAGTCTGTGACTCAGGCAACACTGCAGGTGGTGGTGCCGAAGGGGTTAAAAACCAGACTACCAGGGAGTCAGTCTTCTGTGGATCAGTAACTCCTATCAATGGTGGCATGAATAAGACTGAGCATTGGTAAAAATGATGGGCATATTAACATGGAAAAGTTTTGTAGGTTCCGATCCACAGACAAAGATTACAGGCAACTAAAGACTGTGAGGAGAAAGGGGGTTAGTCTCTCCAAGGAATGAGCCCCTTATATGTTGTCCAATGTAGAGTGGTCAGCCCTGAAGCCATATGCACACAGACAATGAAAATGGACTCAGTAGGTTGTAGTTACATGTTTGCATACTCACGCAGATGCACATACTATGTACCTAGGAAGGCTATCGGCTCATGAATGGGGTGGACAGGGGAGGAACTGGAGTGAGAGTGCCAGGGAGGGGCTGGGTTTTCATGCTCAGAATTCAATCCAAGCCCTCTACTAGGTATGTGCTATGTTCATTAGCAATGAACTTCCTCCGGGCCTGGCAACGTCTGCTTTGATGTTAGACAATTCCGCAACTTTTGAAAATTTGAACTGGAGGTTTTTAAATATGTTACTGAGCTATTTTACGGCCCTTCTAATTATCTAATCTAACTCTATTAATTCTACCCAATGCTCTCACAGTACTAAGTGTTTTCCATTTTTCCTGTCAGTATCATATAATATGATTCTCTTTTAAACAACTCTAGGGTACCACAAAGTGACATGATGTGCAAAATTGGGGTGTACCTCAGAGTCAGGAAGCCAGAACCTGTATTATCCTTTGCAGAGAATTTGCAGCACACATGTAGGAGGGAATTTAATCCTGTCTCCTTAATACTCACTCCACCTCAGTTTCCCGCCCATCTGCAACTATATTCCTGCACTCTGTCTCTTCAGATGCAGAAAGGCCTACTCTGCAAACCCCTTGGAAGATTTCAATATCGCTCACACCCAGCTTGTCCCGGCCTCCTATGGTTGCTTCTGCTTCTCACCTGCTTGTATGAATCACATCGTGATTGTGTGCTGAATAATTTTTTAACCTATTCCAGAAGCTTTTTTTTAAATCTATTCCTTCATACAGCACTGGAAACTATATCTAAAACATGCAAAGGTCTTATTTTATTTTGATTTGGTTTACGTTCTGAGATCATTTGGTCAGTTTCTGGAAAAATCCT
This sequence comes from Rattus norvegicus, assembly GCF_021556685.1. Taxonomy (NCBI): domain Eukaryota; kingdom Metazoa; phylum Chordata; class Mammalia; order Rodentia; family Muridae; genus Rattus; species Rattus norvegicus. The sequence goes on along the minus strand of NC_141535.1, from coordinate 230,533,526 downwards.
CAGGTAAGATTATACTGTGTGTTACTTTTCTGTCTTCTCTACTCCCCAATTAAGGTTGCTGCGACACAGATTTAACTACCGCAAACTACTCATGTATTATTTGAGTCAATAATCATTTTAGAGTGTAGTATATAGAGAAAGGTATGCAAGCAATCTATAACAATTTTCAGAAAAAGTACTGCTGTGGAAGCAGGACTTGGGTCAACAGTAAGAACACTGTCAGTTCTCCAAAAACTCCTGTCTAGACCCAAGCCCATCCCTTCCACTGCCTCTATCCGCACTGGATGCATCCACAGAGAGCATCTCTGCTTGTATCTGGCTTCGGTCATTCACATTAGGCTTAAGATATAATCCTCGTAGTTAACTATTCTCCTCATTTCCCCCATGTACCCATTTTATAAGCACACTAAAGTAAAGCACTTTATAAACTGTGTCTGATGATCACCTTGGATAATTTCTAGTTTCAGATATAAAAATTAATGCTATTGCCCAACAATGTGCACGTCTGCTAATGCGTATGGATACACACTTCTTTCATGTACCAGAAGAGTAGCTACTAGGTCGAATAGCTGCACACTTAGGTTTATAAAACCAACCAAAGAGTTTCTGCAGTTATCTGGGGGAATTTCATGTGTTTCTACACTTTTCCCAATGTTCTGTGCCTCTTGTCCCCGCCTCATTCTTGTATTTGAGCTACATTAGCAGAAATAAAGTGGTACAACACTGCCATGAACGCATGTTTCTGTGACCCCAAAGTTCACATTCTACAACTTATTCCCCAGTGTGCTGGTTTGAAGTGGTTCAGTAAGTAGGTACTTGTTTTCGAGGCAGCTCTCATGAGAGAGATTGGTGCTTTCATATGACCAAGAGGCAGGTAGCTACCTTTCCACTCTGTGAGGATGCAAAACCTGGGAAGTCATATGCAAGCCTGAGAGCTTTGACCAAGACCCAACTACACTTCAGTCTGATTTTGGAATTCCAGCTTTCAAAAATTTGGGAGCAACTTTACTTTGTTTATAAGGTAAATCACCATATACTATTATGTTACAACATACTGAATTATCAAAGGCAATACAGTCTAAACTGACTATCTTTACCTTTACTGCCTACGTGTATATATACACATTAATACATATACATATACACATGTATATGTGTACATGGATGCATATATGCATATACACATACATAAACATACATATATACATGCACATATACATATGCATATATCCATGCATATATACATACATTTACATGCAGATATACACACATATATGTGTGTTTATGGTATATATTATATATTTATATGTATGTCCATATATATACAATATATAATACATAATTATATATCTAATATGTTAATGTATATGCCTATGATAGTTGATGCTGTCAACTTGACAGTATCTAGCATCACATGTGATAGCCTCTGGACATTCCTGTGGGTGTCATCATGATTACATTAATTAAGACAGGAAGCCCTGCCCTCTGTTTTTACCATCCATTTTCTGGTTTAGTTCCTAACAAAGGAAGTGAACGGCAGCATGGATTCCCCCCTTTTGCCTCTTCAGTGAATATGTGCTGTGACCAGCTGCTCCAGGCTCCGGCTGCCTTCACTTCTCCACCATGGCTGACGTGAACCGTGAGCTACAATAAACGCTTCTCCCCAGAAATGCTTCCATCAGGGCATTCTACCGTGACAATAGGTAAAGACAGAGTTTCTTCTATTTCATTTTTCAGAAGTTGTACTGTACTTGCTTTTCATGCTTAGATATACAACACATCTAGAACTGTTTCTGTTTGTGACATAAAGTATCACGTCCCTTTTTCTCTATGTGGAAACATCACCGGTTGGTAAAAGATAATCTAATGGCTTATTAGCAAAAGGCAGGAAATAGAAGAAGGGAGTTCTGGGAGAGACGCTGGAACTCTGGGAGATAGCCAGACCCAGGAAGATGTCTTATTCTCCAGACATCTGAGGAAGTCAGACATGAAACGGAAGAGAGATTACCAGCTATGTAGCAGACAGAATAATTCAAACGGGTTAACAAACTTATGAGTTAGTCGGTGGAAAAACACTTAACAAAAGGCCTTAAGCACTGTGCATAAATAAGCCTTGAAGTCATTATTCAGGAACTGGGGCACCAGTGAAAAAGCCAGAGGTGACAAAAAGCCAACTGGATGAGCATTATTTCTCAGTGATCTCACCTTCCCTGGTCTACTGTGCCATCATCGAATCTCTAAGGTTAATATTTGTGTTTACCCCATGTCAGTTATTACAAAGCGAATTCTACATAGGACCCTAAGACAAGCTCATGACAACTCCTAGAAGGAAAGCTTTGTCGTGCACCTCACTAACCCTGCAGTCCCTAGCAGTTATTAAGTTTCAGTGGCTCAAAATGACCAGAAAAGAGTGTTTCAGATCAGTTGGTTCAACCCAGAAACACAATTGCTGTGTTCTTGCTTCTCGAAGCTTTGGAAACGTTTACCACTGCTGCCCAGGTGCCTTCCTCAGCCTCACCAACCACTACTCTCAACAGAATTTTGCACCTGTGATTTTATCAGTATGTAGCAGAATATTAGTGTTGTTTTAATCTGTATGTCCTAACAAAAGTGGATTGTGTTTTTAAATACTTATTTGTTGGTCATAATGTTCAGTTCTCGTCACCATGAAATCACAGTAACCAAATACAAACACTCAAAACACTCTATTGTACAGATGCCCAGCAGTATAAGAGGCTACATGTATGCCCTGTGCTGTGCTCTTGACATGTATTCTCAAACAACCAGCTAATGGCTTTCAGGTGGGGAAATGTTTCACTATTGTGTCAGATGATGTTCTTTCTCCTAGGGAGTTGTCCTTTATTATGGAAGTAGTTATCTTCTTTTGGGCTGATTTCTCAGCTTCTAAGAAAACCTGGTAAGATGAACCATGCTTCTGTACTCCAAGTAAAATCATTGAAAAATGAGAAACAAAAATAATAACAAGGCAAACAATGTTATCAAAACGTTTTTCATTCACATCATAGTCACATGAATCTATGGTCTTAAATAATCTAATTACCACTAAACTACATGGCAATAAAAAATTTTATGCACATCTCTGATTTAAACATGCGTAACACTTTAAATCTTCATGATAAAGATTTATGTCCACTCTACAGCACCGATGCCATTGGAATCCCTGTCTGGTGCTAAAAGTTCTGTGAGTTGACATGGCCTTTCCCATATGTAGGTGACTCGTGCTAGGTCTAACGACTATCAGTTTTGTTTATTAATATTTTGTTATTTCCCAATTATTGTTCTATGGCCTGTTTATAGTTTTGTTGTTGTGGCTGCTTTATTTTTGTGTTTTATAGCATCGATCACAGAATATATGCACAATACAAAAATTGACTATTCAATTCCTTCAAATACATACTTCAGCAGTGTTCAAAATAATACTAAGCATACGTAGATCTCATTTCAATATTTACTGAATTTTACTAGCATTATTGTCATGAATTTGCTTTTAAGATAGATCATTGACACAGAATTAGTAAGTTACAGCGATTCAGACTATGAATGGAAGCCGTCCAATTCACCTTGCTTAGTTTATCTTTTACGTCTTATTGTTAAGAATTTCCATTCAAGTTCTTGCTAATTTGACTAGAACTCAGTAGTAACTGGTTCATCTGAAGAATACAACTTGATTTCTGGTCTTAAATAACTCTTGCCAGGTTAGTTAAGAAAGGTTGGCATCTGAACTACACTCTACATATTTGAAATCAGTCATGCCTCTCTATTTCTTGAGTGGGTCTTGGAACTGAGTCTTCTTTTCCATCACCAGGAATAAGCAGCTCTTAAAAGAACAGTTGGCTCATAGCAAGTGATCTCTGATTTGTTACTTCTGCTATTATGATTAGTGTAAGGGGCATGTGCATACCAAAGTATGCATGTGGGCGTGACAGGACAACATGGTGGAGACATTCTCTTTTTCCATATTTTACATCAGCTTGTGGGTTAGACTCAGATTAAATATGTGTGACAAGTGATTTTACCCCCTGAGCTATCTTACTGGCAGTCTCTGCTGCATTTTTAAATAACATTGTTCTATTTCTTTTTACATGTGAAGTGTCATGATTTTTCATGAATAAGTTGTAACATTCTAAATCGCTAAACAGACTACATTTTTCTTTTGAGGGATCCATCCATTTGTAGTTATTAACGTATATTATTTATGTCTTCCTAAGCTTAGTAAATTTATCCAAAATGGGTATAAACATAGTAAAACTGTTAGAATGGACCTACAGAGATGGCTCACTTCCTGCTATACCAGTGGACCCAAGTTCAGCTCCTAGCATCTCTATCACGTGGCTCACAACCATATACAACTCCAGATCCAAGGGAGCCAATACACTCTGCTATCTTCCAAGAGCAACTTCAGTCGCCATTCCATACACTACCCATCCCTCCTTCTTCTCTCTCTCTCTCCCTCTCCCTCTCTCTCTCCTCTCTCTCTTTCTCTCTCTCTCTCTCTCTCTCTCTCACACACACACACACACACACACACACACACACACTCACAACTAAGTAAGTAAAATAAAAATAAACATTAGGACAAAACAAGTTAATTAAAATTAAAAAGGATGAAATTAGTTAATTTAAGAAACTAAGCAGGTGATCAATTTCAGATGGCGTACATTATGCATTCAAGTAGAATATGTGATTATCTATAAGTTCAGAAATAACTATGAAGTTCTAAAGATATTTGCAGTAGACATTTTTGGTACCAATGCTAGTGTAGTCAAAACTCACAAATGTGTAAAAAATAGTTAACATTTTAGTGACATTTTTTAAAAGTTCACAGCATTCAAACGAAATACTGTAGCTGAGAAGTGGAAAATGACTAAGTTATCTCCAGAACATGAGAAAGGTCATGAGGAGTACCTTCCCACTGAATCCACCCGTCTGCTGGGCAAGTGGTAAGGTAGAGCATTGACATTACAGGTGGAGGAGATAAGCCAGGTTCATTGATTATATTCAGAACTGAATACTATTATTACTCTTTGGTTTTCATGGCAACTATTAGAGATTTCCTGTTTCTTAAGTTAAAATGTTAAAAGTATACATTTTTACTGATGGTTTTAATGTCTCAAATATCAAATACTTAATTTTAAAAAAATCTTAATTTTACATTAGCATAATCAAAGGCTCTCATTTTACTTACATTTTAAAAATGAAAAACATCCTGTTTCAATACTAAAGGCAAAGTACAAGAGAATAAGCAGATAACTTCTCAAAAGAAGTGTTCAAATTTAAAATAAATTACATGTATAATGAGTTCAAGGATTCATTTTACATTCATACAGTATTCATAATATATGAACCAAAAGTATAAAGTATATTAATAATAAAGTGATTTTAAAAACCTATTAAAAGGAGACCAGTTTTTTTAGATGATTATACTATAAATGGAATTGCGGGGAAATGAAAAGCAAGCATATAGGTTAAAAAGTTAGGCATTTGTTGACTGGGTCAGGAGGTATGTGTAAATACTGGTGTAGTAAATCATTAGATTGTGAGGAAGGAACACTGCCAAGACATACAGATGAAATGAAAATCATCTTGTAGTATGGGCAGAAATTGTCTGAAGTCATTAAGAGTGCTTGGCAATTCCTTTATAGAGGCAACTCCATATACTGCCATGCGGGTGATCTTCTAGCAAGCAGGACATCTATCAGGCATCTATGTAAAGACTTACAGACCATAATCTCTCTAGTCCATTTAGAAATGCTAAACAATCTATATAAGATCAGAATATAAGAGAGAGCCATTGAGATGATTGCACTATTTTACAATATGGCCCCTAAAAAGTGAATCCTGTGGCTAAATTATGAACAAAACCAGTCGTGGATTTCATTTATAACTAATAAAGTTATACCCCAATCTGAAGGTTCACAAGGCTCTGAGAAATAGTCTGAGAATTAGAATCTTTGTGTCAAACATTTTCTTCAACTTGAAAATTCGTTATGTCTGTGAGAATGGAAAAATGCATATTAAATTTATGAATGGTTGATTGTGATAATGCCAAGTTATTTCTTTGGAATCCAAAAACTCATGATTAAGTAATTTAAGTCTGTTCCTTTGTTATTAGTCAGTCGGGAGTAAGAACTGTTCTCCTCTGGATCATTGGAAGGAAAAGTCCCATTTATGCACTTTCCGGCTCAATGGCTACAGTTGATGTCAAAAGGATGAGTTTTCCCTGTGAGCCCCACTCCCTTTACTGCTTTACACCAAACTCCTACTCTGCACTGATTAAAGGTCTGTCTCTTGGACTTTTAATCTTTGTACAAGGTAAGATCCTAAAAATGGTTTAAAAAAATTAGTTTCTCTGTATATGATTGCTAGAAACATAGTCACTTTTTTATTTCTTTCCCCTCTGTCTTCTAAGCACTATAGAGGAGTTGATCTAGCATCTAAAACACACCAAATGTGGGGCATGTGGACTGTGCTACCAGATAGAAGAACTGGTATGGTTGAAGCAGGTTCAAAAGCCCTGTGAATCTCATAATTGAGAATGGCAGGCATTGGAACCAGCTCCCGGCCAATATCTACCTGTCCTGAAACACGTAACCATGACACCCCACTAAGAGGGTCAGAACAACCACTCACATAGTCACATAGCATAAAAACCTAGAGTTCTCTATGCTGATGTAGTATCTAGATGTGTTTAGCCACTGAGCTTCCTTCCTGGGCATCCCTACCTGCAGAAGGTATTTAATCCCTGGTTCACCTTGATGCATACACATCTGTCATAAATAAAGCAGGTTGCACAAGCAAGATGCATAGGGAATATGTAGACTCCCAGACAGACAGTCAACTCCTTCTGGTCCCCAGCAGTGTCTATGTACACAGGAGATCGAGAAGCACAGCATCTGCCCTAGCTTTTGCTGTTTCTCTCCTAGGGAAACACATGCTGGGACCTTCTATCTCAGACTAAGTACTGTCTTCCCTGACAGTGCTCGCCAACAGTGCTCCGGCATCCCAGCAGCTAAGCAGACATGCACCCGACAACCAAGGGAATAACATTTGAAATATAAATAAAGAAACATATCTAATAAAAAAGTTAGTAATGTGATTAGAATAGCCAAGAAATGAACAGTGAGCATGTATTAAAAACTTCTATAATAAAAACATTAAACCTCTAAAAAATATTTTCTATATTTAATTGCATGGAGGCTCTAGAACAAAAGTAAATGATAATGATTACAGTATCACTTTATTCGGGCTTTAATAAAAAATTACTGCTCTAAAACTTAACATTATGCTTGATATCAGGTTGTTCTACATAGTGATTCCTAAAGGCACTATCGAGTCATAATTTAACTAAGCTTTTTCTGTGGATCAATTTCCTGAAATTTAGCAGTGACTTACTAGCATCCTTTAGAAGTTACACTGTTCATGTTCTTTAAGTTTTTAATTAGTTTCGTTATTATTTATTCCAGATATCAACTCTCTTTGATCACAAATGTTCTTTTATTGACCAATAAAGCCACTATTTACATGGGGGCTTTGAGATAGGAAAACAGTTGAGAGCTGTAAATTGGGCCTTGGGGCCAAACAAATAGAAGCTTGGAAGGCAGCAATGTTTGAGGGCGATGTGGACAATGGAGGCCCAGCTCCAAAGGTTTCAGAGAGAACAATGGATGGAGACCAAATTTCTTACGATATTTTGCCAAATAGTGTGTCAGCTATTTGCCCTTGTCCTGAGAATCTTCCTGAAGCTAACTTGACAGTATTTGGAATACTTTTGCAGGCAGAGATTTCAAGGCAGCCTGATGTTGCCTCTGCTGCATCGTTATTGGTCATCACTCTTATGCAGGTCTACACTCACAATACAAATAGAGCAAAGAGAAAATGTATAGTATCAGGAGAAAAGGAACATCGGGAAATGTAATGTGGGAGCAGTGGATTGTGCTGAAAGACATAAGAAAAATTCTGATGTGAAACAGAATAAAGGGACTGGTGTCACTAGGGCTGGGATTCATGGGAAAGGATTTGGATATGTATGGTCAAGCAGATGCTGCTAGCCACCGTTATCAATATCTGTTAATACCCACCATATCTGTCATTCCATAGGATGCTGTACTCAGCCCTCATAACTTAAAGTGCAGGGGAAGCAAGAAAACAGTATGCCATATACTTAAATTGGCACCCTCAATCTGAAATTACACCATTTTTTGATACAACAAATTAGTGGAGGAAAAGGATGCAAAATTGACAAACATTTCTGAAGTATTTACCAAACACCCATGTTTCTGTTCACCTTTATAATACAATTCTCTAGAACTCATATACTCAGTGTTTTTTCAGAGAAAAACCTGAATCCTTAAAGATTGATGATTAACAAGTTGAAAGGAATAGGATTATGAACAGAGGTCTGTAGCAATAGGGGATGGGGAACTGAGGGTAGCCACCAGAAAGCCCCAGATGCCAGGAAAGGAAGAGGCTCCCAGGACCAAACAAGGATGAGATAGCTGAAATGCACAACAAAGGAGAGGGAGAACCAGCAGAGACCACATACAGAGGTTAGGCAAGGCCACCTATTGGGGGATGGGGCCACCCCACTCATCTCCAATTTTTTAACCTAGAATTGCTCCTGAATAAAGGAAATACAGGGACAAAGTGTGGAGCAGAGACTGAAGGAAAGGCCATCCAGAGACTGCCCCACCTGAGGATCCATTCCATATACAGACACCAAACCCAGACACTATTGCAGATGCCAAGAGGTACATGCTAAGAGGAGCCTGTTATAGCTGTCTCCTGAGAGGCTCTTCTAGAGCCTGACAAATACTGAGTCAGAGGCTCACAGCCAACCACTGGCCTGAGCACAAGGACCTCAATGGAGGAGTTAGAGAAGGGACTGAAGGAACTGAAGGGGATTGCAACCCCATAGGAAAAATAACAATATCAACCAACCAGACACCCAGATCTCCCAGGGACTAAACCACCAACCAAGAGTACACATGTAACAACCCATGGCTCCAGCTGCATGTGTGGCAGAGGATGGCATTGGTGGCATCAGTGGGAGGGGAGCTCCTTGGTCCTGTGAAGGCTCAATGCCCCAGTATAGGGGTAGAGGAATACCAGGGCAGAAAGAAGGGATAGGTGGGTGGGAACAGATAGTATTTCTGGTCATAGGTTCCCTTTCTTTTCTATTATGTTCAGTGCTTTATGTCTATATGATATCTTAAACCAACAAAATTATTTATGCAGCTGATTTTTTTCTTCTGATCTTACCCCCATGTCATCCATTATTATAGCTAAACTAAAATACCACATAAAATATGATATAAAAAACACAAAACATCATTTTCAATGTTAAGGTTTTAAATTACATTTTAAATATTACTATATACATTAAGCTTAGAATTAAGTTCTACATGCAGAACTGTCTTTTATTCTTTGAGGGAAATATACGTTTCAGTTAAAAAACTATAATTTGGATCAAAATGGTATTATTATCTAATCATAATTTAGCTAAGGAGAAATATTAAACAACCTATATAATTTTTGTCATTTTTACACTAGACTGGATATTCTTCCTAAAATTACTTTCTCATACTTAGTATTAAAAGTCCGTGTACTTGATAAACACATTAACATATTCCACTAGTACTAAAGCCACTTACATTTTGAAATATTATAAATTAATTGTGTTAAAAAGTGATATTTAGGGCAAGTATTAAGAAAACACAATTATACTCAAAATCTCTAACTTCTACTGACTTCCAACCAAGTAGACTGACTTAAAACAGTGCACTGTTTTGGACAGCAACATGGCTTAGTAGGTTCAATTCCTTGCTACGTATCTCAGTTCACATTAGGGAAAAGACAACTGTCTGGATAAATCGTCCTCTGACATCCACAGGCTGCCACCCTGACGCACAGGTACTCGCTCTCACGCACGCACACACAAATGCGAATGCACATTTTCAAGGATAGACTAGTGTGTTGCACCGTTGAACTCCCCACAGCAATGAATGGCTCCACCGCCTAGGTGTTTACTATTATTTCCCTGCCAGTTTGCTATGATGTGAGGTGAAAAAAGGTTGCTCATTGTGCTACTATAAGTCACGGACATTTTAGACATGCATTCAAAAACGATTAATGCACACACCTACACACACATACGTTTATATGTTGAAAACTTCAGCAGAGGTTGGTGCATTAATACATTATAAATGCGTTAAGATAATAAGGGCAAAGTTATTGAGTAACCTCATTTTCTATGTTTACATTATTACTTTGAACATGAACGTGTCGTAATACTTAAAGATATTATATAATGAATTTCTACTTTCCTTACGTGTAAGGAAGGATTTCCTATAGCAATATTTTTAAATTTATTCTATTTACTTACCTTCCAGTCGTTCCCCCTTTCTGGTCCTCTCCTCCAGTTCCTCATCCCATTCCTCTTCCCCCCTTGCCTCAGAGAGGGTGCTCCCTCTCATCAGATCTCTCCCTTCCCTGGGGCTTCTCCCACAGAGGCTAGACCAGGCAGTCCTCTGCTACACAGATGTCAGGGGCTTCAGACCCGCCTGAGTGTGCTGCCTGACTGGTTGGTGGCTCAGTGTCTGGAAGGTCCCTGGGGTCTGGGTTAGTTTAGACTGTTGGTCTTCTTACGGGGCAGTCCTCCCCTGCAGCTTCTTCAATCCCTCCCTTAATTCAACCATAGGGGTCCCAGACTTCAGTCCAATGGTTGGGTGTAGGTATCCCCATCCATCACAGTCAGCGGCTGGTAGGGCCTCTCTGAGGAGAGCCATGCTAGGCTCCCATCTATAAGCACACCATAGCGTCAGTAATACTGTCAGGCCTATATTTTAAACAGAGTAGCTAAAATAATTTGCAACTTTTCCTTTGTTTTTAATGACACTAAGTTCCTGCCTAGATCAATACAGAGTTATAACATTGAACAGAATGTCTTTTGTAACTCTAGGCAAACAGAATAGAGTTGACTGGAGGGAAAATTATCACACATGCCTCCCTCTAAGATGCTGAACTCAGGATTACACTGTAGCTCTAGTCACAAAAGATGGTTATTTGCTTTCCAGTCAACTGTCTCCTGCTGCTGAATATATATATATATATATATACATATATATATATATATATATTCATTCTTTGTTTCAGAAAAGCTTTAACCTGAGAATTACCGTATGCCACAGTTGCCAAATGAACTAGACTGCATAAGCTAGAAGACAGCTAGACAACACAGTTTGAAAAATAAAATGAAGTGTTGGAAAGGCCCCCTGCACTGCTGCAGACATTGGTGCAATTCCACACGTACACTCTCAAATACCCTAAAGTTGAAGGAAGTTCCCGCAGAGAGCAATGTGTCTCCCAGCAGCAACTGGATCTACCTTCTTATCTAATAAGCGCCTGCAAATACAACTTTGCTTGTTGTTTCACTTCCCTGGGAGGTGGGGTGCACTGTGGGGCTCCCATTTTGCTGCCTAATATTTCTTCTGAGGTTGTTTGTCTGTTGTGATATTTTGAAGCTCATGATTTCGTGAAAGGACAAGCAATATCCAAATCAAAATGTTAAAATGGGGTTGCGCTCCTCTCAGCAAGGCGTGTTTGTTAGGGTCCCAAAAATAGAAAGAAAAAGGAAAAGCAAATGTTCATGATTCACCACACAGTCTTTTTAAACACGGAAGCATGTGTAGGCATTTACAGAGAAAAATAAAGTGCCATTTGAGAAAAGTCGTTTAATTACTCCAAATAAAAACGAAGAAATAGTCTGGGAACTTTACTTTTCCTATTTATTCTCAAGTAGGAATAAAAATGTAAACAGGAAGCAACATAAGCAAGGAAATGTACATAATTCTGTATGCTAACTCAATGTTCAAAAGCTAGATTACATAAAACAGTTAATAAATACATCCTTTACCATGTCTCCTGTGTCAGTTGCTTTGCTACAGCGTGTAGGGATCTAGAAACTTAATAACTATAAGTTATTATCATTAATTATGTTATATAAACATAATAATAATATTAATAGTAATTTCCCTTAAAATTTCATAGAGTAGAAAAGGGAACACAATTCTGCCCTGCCGTGTTTTCCGTATTGTTTTTCAAACTTTAAAAACCATGAACCAATAGAAATCTTCCAATCGCTACAGCAGCTATACTTCTCAGGCTAAAACGTCCGCTGTAGGATGATGTAAAAGTACTGTGGCTAAGTCTGGTGTTGTGAGCTGCATCTCTGGAATTAACACGGTAGAAAGTGCAGACGCTAGCAAGTGTCATTTAACCTTTACACTAGTTCCATGGCATGTGTGGCTCTCCACAGTTAAGTGAACACACATGCACACACACACAACCACATACATATGCACACACACATACACACACACATATACAGACATACCCATTTAGACATACATACACATGCATACAAACACCCAGAACACATATATACACATGCATACACACACAGGCACACACATACACACATCCATATACATGCATACACACATATGCACACATATACACACACATCCATCTACACATACATATACATGCATATACACACATACACACACAGCCTTACACACATATACACATATATAATACACACATACATACACACATCCATCTACACATACATACACATGCATGTACACATATACCCACACACATACACACCCATCTACACATAATACACATGCATACATACACAATTTAAATGTTCTGTGTGCATATTCAAGTCAGCTTTTTTCTTTGAAGTTAATTTGAATTATCTATTTAGAATGCAAAATAATTTTTCAGGAACTACAATTAAAGTTTGTTGTATTGCTAGAAGTTTTAAAAGTAATTACCAAAATCAGCAATTACCAAATTCAGCAATAATTCTTAACTTTCTGTACCATAAGACTCTGACTTTTTACAGCATTCTGAAAGGCGTGTGGCAGAGTCTATCAGGAAAACGTGTTTGATTTCAACACTGGTGAGGATCGCATCACATGGGTCAGGAAGTTAACACTTTAAACCTATCCAGTGTACTCTTACTAATGCAACTGCTCTCTTTGTTCCTACGCTCCTCATTACTTCTGCCTTCTCTTATCATTCCACTTTGTTGGTGCCACCTAAATATGTTTTACTGCCATGAGTACTAAATACACGTCAATGGAGATCGACTCAGAATGAGTCCCCGGTTAGCGTGTGCAGAAAGTCCTACAAGAAGCTGCAATTGCACACAGCCCTTGATGAGCTCTACCCAAAACCAGGGTTTGGTGAAACCTTTTCTCTTTCCTAAAAAGCTGCGCATGTGACCAGTGCATGTGTTTAATAGAATGAAATCCTGTGAGCATTAGGCAAATCCCGGATATCCATTGTAAGTGAGCCAGACTGCCAGTTATTAGTATCATTTCAAAGCAAACTGTACTGAGAACTGTCAAATATCAGAGAACATACTACAGAATTGCAGTGTTCTTTTAAGGAGGCAAACTATAGTTACAAATGCATGTCATTTCTATGTAAGAATTGACCATATTTTAATAAAGTCCATGTTCCTCAGCTTTTGTATAATATTTCTAAGTCTAAGTCCAACTCCTCTCACCAACATCTCATTTAGCATTTAGAAAACGGACTTTGTTCTTGATGATATGAAATGTGTGATTTTTAAGTCATGGAGGTTACCTGCTCAAAAAAAGTGCATAAGTGTGCAACTTAGAAATAAATGTTATCTAGGAATATTTAAAGTCTACAACAGGAAATTGTTTTCCTTTAATCCTAAGAGAAGTCATGAGCTTAAAATTTGTGATTAGTCTGTGTACGTTCTAACTGAACGACGAAACACAAGCGCACCAACGGCACAGGCTGTAGGCGTGCTTTTTAATATTAAATTAAGAGGAATAAATTCCTACATTTTGCAAAGATGAGATGGAGACATGGTTGAAAATCTGCTTCTCTTAACATTTAACAAGACACAGAAACAGTTCAAATGCTTGGGTTCTGCAATGGACAGAGACTGTGAGGAACGGCACAGACTGTGAGGAAGGCCCAGTGCAAAGCCGAGGCTAGAAAGGCAGCAGTGACACAAGAACGCTGGAATCTGGGTTAAAATACACACTTCCCTTGACCTGAAAATGCGCCATTTGCATAAAAATTAGTTAAATCGGTCCTGACTTTTTCAGCCATATTTTCTAATTTTGAGTGCAGCAAATGAAAATCAGGGTAAGTCCAAGAACATTAAAAACTCCCAGGATGCAAGAGACCAGGGTTCTGATCCACCAGGGGCTTCTAGCATGAGTTTGTCCTGAGGGGCAGGTTGTGAATATGTGGAAAAGCCTCCATGTCACATAGCATGGGTTACACAGAGCTGCAACATCGGCCCATTGTTCCCGTGTCTGTCCATTCATTTATTTCTTCACCGTTCTTTCTTGACACTCTAGTTACGGATCTCAAATGATTCTAGTGCGTATCTAACATGATTCTGGCTATGTATCTCACATGATTCTAGTTATGTAGCTAACATGATTCTAGGCCCTAAGGAAATAGCAGTAAAAAAAGACATAGATTTCAAATTTATGGAATTTGAACCATAATAAAGATATTTAAATGAACAGAAATGAAACTATGGCCTGCTGGAATATGATGTTTATTACAAAGAAAATTAAAGAGAGAAGAGAAAGTTCATGACAAGGGATTTCAATAAGTAACAGGGCAGAGAAGGAAGGCCTTGGGAGAAGGGGACAGGCAGCAAAGGCTGGAAGACAATGGATTAGCCATGGGGACAGGTACAAGTGGAGGTTCCAGCGGACACAGCTGATAAAGAGTCAGGTATAGAGTGTGCTAGGTGGAAATTAGTAGACGGTAAGATAAAATGAGTTAGACTGGAGCTGGAGGCAAAAATAATATGCATGCACATGGTCGCTGTAACTTTTAATTCTCATATGGGGTCAGAAGTGAAGACATGAGGAACTTTGAAGTGAGATAGTTACTTACTCAGACGTTTAAGTTTAACCTGTGATAACCATACACATTAGTGTACACAAAGTCATGTTTGCACACACGCATATATTTTATTGGGACCTCATCTGATCGTGGTTATCATAACAAATAACAGTAGGAGAAAGTACAGAAGAAACGGGGCCAGTTATGAACCTGTATAACTAGGGGTCAGGAATTTGAACAGAGGTCTGTAGCAATGGGAGATGGAAAACTGAGGGTAGCCACCAAAAAGTCCCAGATGACAGGAAAGAAAGAGGCTCCCAGGACCCAACAGGGATGACATTAGCTGAAATGCCAAACAAAGGGGAGAGAGAACCTGTAGAGACCATAGCCAGAGGTTAGGCAAGGCCACCTATTGGGGGATGGAGCCACCCCACTCATCTCCAAATTTTTAACCCACAATTGCTCCTGACTAAAGGAAATACAGGGACAAAATGTGGAGCAGAGACTTAAGAAAAGGCTGTCCAGAGACGGCTCTACCTGGGGATCCATCCCATATGCAACCACCAAACCCAGTCACTATTGCTGATGCCAAGAGGTACATGCTAAGAGGAGCCTGTTATAGCTGTCTCCTGAGAGACTCTGCCAGAGCCTTATCAATATAGATGCAGATGCTTGCAGCCAACCATTGGACTAAGCACGGGGAGCCCAATGGAGGAGTTAGAGAAAGGACTGAAGGAGCTGAAGGGGTTTGCAACACCATAGGAAGAACAACAATATCAACCAACCAGACTCTGCCCCCAACCCCCAGAGACCCCAGGAAATAAACCACCAACCAATGAGTGCACATGGAGGGACCCATGGCTCTAGCCGCCTATGTAGCAGAGGATGGCAATGTCTGGCATCAGTAGGAAGAGAGGCCCTTGATCCTGTGAAGAAGGCTCGATTCCCCAGACTAGGGGAATGCTAGGACACTGAGATGGGAATGGGTGAGTGGTAGTGAGGGCACCCTCAGAGAAGCAGGGGGAGGGAGATGGGATGGGGGATTTCCGGAGGGGAAACCAGGGAAGGGGATAACATTGGAAATGTAAATACATAAAATATCCAGAGAGAGAGAGAGAGAGAGAGAGAGAGAGAGAGAGAGAGAGAGAGAGAGAGAGAGAATATAATTAGGCGACGGCAGAAGCACGGAACCTGCACAAAGTCCTAGGTATCTGGATCAAGTGGAGAGTAGCACTAATAGGACCGGCTTACTGCAAGAGGACACGAAAGAGGAGAGTCAGGCTTGTCTGCAAAGTGCTTTCTGGAAGCTGGAAGGCTGTGTTGCTGCTGAGATGAGAACCAACAAAGAAAGCTGGTCTCAGAGAGCAGTTCTGTTCTTAGGAGAAGCTCAACACGAAATGAAGTGCTGCCAAGACTTCAGGTGGAGTGGAATCCAGGGTCCACAGTGTAGAAGGACGCAGCGGCTGACTCTGAGAGTTGTCGTCTGACTCTACACTTGTGCTGTAGAACACACAGACAGAGCCTCTCGCCCACACACTTAAAAAGTAAATGCAATACAAACTTTAATGAGTCTGATTTTTAAGCTAAGATTCAAACTTGGAAATGCCTATTATTCAACCAAGCAGAGATGGACATAGGGTTGGGTTCAGAGTTCTGGGATAAGGATAAAAACACGGGACCAACACAGACAACATCTAAAGCTCTCACCAAAGTCGTAAGTAAAAGAAGTGGAAGACTGTCCACTTCTGTAAGGTACTTCAGCTTCAAGTTCAGAGGGAATCAGAGAAAGAAATTGAAAAATGATTGTTGTGTAAGGTAAAATGTTGCCGTTGGTGTCAAGCATGCAAGTTGCTAGTAGGAATGGATGTCAAGTGTTGTGTTAAATGCTGACAATAATTAGGTAAGAGAGGAATGAGGACTGGAGAAACAATCTGGTCACGTGGCAACTACTGTGACCATGATAAAGTGTTTTGCCTGCAGTGCAGAGAGCTGAACCCTTCTAGGCTCAAGTAAGAAGAGGAGAGCAAGCTTTAAGTGACTTATGCTTTCAGTGACTGGAGACAGGCATATGGGACAGGGGACCACCAAGCACTTTCGAAATGTGACAGACAAAGATGTGCTTGCATACTGCTGACAGCAAAAAGGAAAATGCAGTAAAGTAAGGGAAGCAGAGATTTTTTTTCCAAAAAGATAATTTCACATAAGGATGGACTTAGTGTCATCTAGTACCAGAGAAGAGGCTTGAGAAAGAGGCAGACATGAGGATCTTGTCAAACACACAAGCCAGCCACACTGTGGACACTGGATTACTTAGCCTTTACATGAAATAATGCATATAAAATCAGCCTAAATTTTTGAAAATGTGTCAGATACGTGATGTCAGAATCCAATCAACGGCCCAACAAAGCTGATCTTTTTATTTTCTGAGGGGAGGAGTATAATGATAAGTTTATTTAGAATGTACTTTGCAATGTTATGATGAAGACACCAATGGGCATGCTAACATGCAAGGGGGAAATTCACGCAACCTCAACACGACACAAAGAAGCGCAGGCAGCTGGGGGATGCCGAGATTGGGAGAAACAGCCTCCCCAGGAAAGAGCTCCCCAGTGGTTTATCCTTGACCAGCTCTGACCTTGACCAGCTCTGAGATCACATCCGTATGGGTAACAGTGTATGAACTGTGCGGGTTGTGTAACAATGATTAAAGAAAGTGAGGCCATTGGTTTAAGAGAAAGCAAGTTGGGTGCACGGAAGAAGCTGGAGGTGGAAGGCAAAAGAAAAGAGATGACTCAGTGGGTGAAAGCTCTTGCTGCCATGTTTAACAACCCAACTGCATCCCCACGTGGCTCTCACAAGCTGTTTTCTCATCTCCGCCCATGTTCTGTAGCTACTGGGACACACCCAAACACACACACACACACACACACACACACACACACGCGCGCGCAATGTAAAAATCAGGACATAGTTTTAAATCAACATATATGTATATACATGTATGTATATATACACATACAAATATTTACATATATACACATATACATTAAATATATATGTTTTGAGGTGTGTGTTAAGGACAACATGATCACAGTATAAAAGACAAGTAGTACAAGCTAAAGATAAAAAGAAAAAAAAGAAAATACCATAAACTAAACAAAAGACAATGAATTAAGTCAAATATAATCCAAGGACTGATGCATATTTTCTCAACATTTGATATATAGGGGAATTTGATAAAAGTCCAATTCAAACATATTACTTTAATTGCTGTTTCTCAGCAGCCTAGACATCACTCTCCCCAGGGAAACATCAAGGCTGGGCTCCTGCAATCCGGTAAGAACCGAAGAGTTGTCTTATCTACTCTGTTAGTTTATATTTATTCATAGATAACATAATTTATAGGAAGATACATACAGATGCATTATTTGCTTGTTGGGGAGATAAGTCAAGTGTAATAGGTCCTAATACTGTGCCCCCTTTAAGCCTAATTTTCAGAACGGCCAATAAGATACTTACACTAATGTATCAGAATGGTTTGCACAGGTTCACACACCAATGCTCAAATACTTATAATTTCGCACCTAAACATTCAGCCAGAAATCAGAAGTGGTGTGTGCCAGGAAAGCAGGATTTACAAATACTGCATTTTAAAAGGTTTTTTTTTCAGATTTCTTTGTAATGGCTAGATCTGATACTTTTAAGTAATGTCTGCTTTTAAAAAGTCCTTTTCAGAAAGTCATAAAGATAGAAAAATAGAAAATATATTTCATCTAACCCATAGTCATTATGCTGGAAGTCTCTGGTATATTTCTTTATGAGATGTTAATATACATTTTAATAGAATATTTAAATGTAATTAATTTTTTATAGTTTGTACGGTAACATAAAGATCTTACTTTGTTTAAACACTGAGGAACATTTTAAGATATTCCACCTGTAGTAATAATATTTGTACAATTTTGGGGTTTCTGTAATACATCAATATTTTTAGTATATTCACAGTTATACATTTCCCTTCTATTTTTGATAGCTCTTTAAAAATGTACTTATAACTTACTTTTATAGTAAAGGAATATTAACTTCAAGGTCACTGTTACATATAACTAAACTGGTCTATAGTCTATTTTTTACTCAACAGATTCAAGTTTTAATCAAATTATACTTCTGCATTGAAATACACTGTAGCACTTCGGGCTCAGAAAGAGCATGGTGCAAAACCAATAACGCTGGTAATGAGAACAACCTAAATTATACCCCAGGGAAATAAGATGAGAAAAATTGCTCTAAGCTTTATTTAAAATTCTAAGTTATATTATTCCAAATAACCAATTACGCTTAATAGAAAAATGCATGTATAACTTTGGTAAACTTGCTGCTTTCTGATATCTTAATGTCTGAATGTCCTATTTTATCGACTTATACTGAAATTTTAAGAGAAAGAAATCTATTGCCAATATTACTTATAATATTGAAGATTAGTAATGAAATTTCTTATATGTGTTCCCTGTGGGATTTTTTAAAAAAAAGTAAAGACGTGAAAAATAAAATATTTGGATAGCAGTTTCCAACACCAGCCATAGTTTTCTGCTTGTGTGGGTCTTAAATCCAATTAGAGACTTTTGGTTTGACCTCCTGTATGACCTCCACTACTACACTTTTAGGTGATCATGTCATGTCATGCTGGTCATTGTTGTGGTTCACAGGTGTCACAGCTGGGTAGGAGTGCTGCCTGCTTCCCTCCTTTGGAAGCTTGCATGGAGCCTCTGGTACCATGAGAGCTAGTCAGCAGGGAGGAGACATTCATGTCAATTTCAGCACAGGGCTCTGTTTTGGAAGTGCTCTTTGTCATCAGCAATAGAACTTACTTTAGGGAGCGGTCAAGAGCAATAGTAACCCTCACTGTATATTGGGGAAACTCTCGAAGAACCACACCCAGTTAGTCAAAGAAGACTTCCCTTTCTGGGCTGGATTTCAGCCAGCTTCTCTCCTACCCCACCTCTTACTTATCTTCCTTAGGCCTAGGAAGGAGGCGAAACCACAAAACACCCAGATGTAGCTATGTAAAGATTCCTAGAGACGTCAAATGAAACTCTGCTAAAAATGTATAAAAATAAGTATTTTTAAAGGAAGACAAATTTTCTGGTATTTTGACACAACAAACCACATTATATTACTTTATTGAAAATAACCAGGAAAAGGACCAAACAAAACAAAACAAAACCAGACAAGACAACATAGATCTGGAAAGACTCTAGGAGATATCACCCTAAGGCATGGACCAAAAGCAAACTTAACAGTCTCCTCTTTCTCTTTCCGAAAGTATTTGCTCTTTCACTGGAAATGCTAAGAAACTCACAGAGGAGGGCTGCTAAGAGCCAGAGAGCTACATCACTTTCTGAGGCCTCACAAAACTAAATGTAAGAAAACTATGAGAAGTCATTACAGAGGCTGGAGGGGGCTAATTGATGAACTCCCATACCCCTCCTTCAAATGACCCAAGCTTGGTTCCCAGCACCCATATCGAAGACCTGCAATCATCTATAATTCTAGGTCTGGGGTCTCTAGCTCCATCATGACTGGTTGAAACCAGATGTAAGCGAATGAAAACAGGAAAAGCAACCATTCTTACATGTTTGAGTGAGTGAGTGGCACAGCTGTAATTACCTCCTGATGTGAGCACTGGGGGAAAAAAACTGGAAAGAAGAAAGAAAACATAAGCAAAACTTCTAAACTGAATGTTGCACACAGGTTGAAGAACATTTCTATAGGAAACTGGAGCAAAAATAATTCAAGACAAATCAAAACTGACAAAAATTGGTGCTGGCCAAATGATAAACTAAAAGGAATTCTTTAGGAAGAAGTGGGGAAAAGCATAGCTCATCACACAGATAAAAGTAACACACATGGAATGAGTTTTAACTCAATGGTTGCCATACAAAGTCCTAATAGTATACAAGAGAATTAGAACATACAACAGAACAGCTTAAACCAAAGGAGTGTATTAATCTGTGTTCTCAGAATCATGTAGGAAGTAGCGAGAGGAAATTCCCTATTGGCTACTGGGAGTTGGCTCAGTGGGTAAAGTTCGATACAAGCAGCAAGCATGAGCACCTAAGATTAGCCTCCCAGTACCCACATCAAAGGGAAGAATGGGCCTATGTCTAGTCCCAGCGCTGGACAGGGAGAAGCAGAGACAAGCCTGCTCCCCAGGCTCAGGGCTCAGCTAGCCTAGCTGAAACTGTCATGTTCAGTAAGAGACCCTGCCTCAAAAAATAAGGAGGAGAGTAATCCAGGAAGAGATCCAACTTTGGTACCTGGTTCTATAGGGACATGCTCAGAAGAACATACACACCACACACACACACACACACACACACACACGCACGCACGCATGCACACACGCACGCACAAGCATACACCCTACAACAACAAAAATGAGATTGATGCCACACATGAAAAATATTTCTTTTTGATTTTCATTTCATTCATTTAATAAATTGGCTCAGACCTTAACAATAAGTAACAAAAATAAATGGGATCTCTTGTCTTTTGAACAAACTTTATAATGTAGCATGAAAATATCAAATATGATTCAATATTTTAAGCTAAATTTTTTAGATTAAAATAATCATCTCCCAACATCTATGTCTGTGCTACCTGACAGGAGAGTTCCGTGACTCTGATGCTCTGTGGAGAATTGACACTATATGGTGCCTACCCTTCACTGTGGGGAGTTTCACAGTTCTATACTTGGCCCATTTCCTCTCCAAGTCTGCACACTGCACCCGTGACCTGGTTGTCATTCAATTGCTGCTTTCCTGTAGTGCACCGTAACCCTGTAATGTGTGACCATGTACCTAGGAGGAAGTCAAGCACTGTGGAATGAGCCCCACTGTTGGATTATATGATCCTTAGGACAACATGAGCCTGTAGGCTTATGGCATTCTGAGCTTTAACTAAGAACCTGGTGTGTGCTTCCCTTTACAGTCCTGAGAGTCCATAGATAGCTCTTTGTTTTCCAGATACGTTAAGTAAGATACTGGTGAAGTCACAGTGTTAAGAGACAGGGGGAAAGAGATACCTGCATTGAAACAGCATTTCAGACAGCACAGCACAGCAGTAAACACGGACAATTCTGAGGTCCGAAGAGCATGCACAAGACATGCATAAGGTCAAGCCTAGCATGAGCTCAAGTGGCTTGTCAAGTCCCACCATTAGCTGAGGGGCTCTTGGCAGCTGATGGCCACTGCGGGTAGAGTCAGTGAACTTCTCAAGGACATGTTTCATTAGATTGGCCATGTACATATAAGCAGTACTAAGTATATTCAGTGGGTATTAAATATAATTTTAAAATGAAATTATATTAATTTTAGAAGGAGAAATAGTTGCAGACTAGAAGAGAAATTGGAGGGGAGGTAAAAGAGAATGGATTTTATCAAAAACATTATATGCACGAATAAGTAATTAAAATAATTGTGTGGACTAGAGGGACAAGTATATGCGGTTGCAATTAAAACTAGAAACATGGCTTTAATTAATAACATTAGAGCTCCTGTGACTTATTAAGTGAGCATTTGTGTATGTAGTGGTGCATACAAGTGTGTGTGTGTGTGTGTGTGTGTGTGTGTGTGTGTGTGTGTGTGAAGCCCTGTGGGTTAGAAGAGAAAAACTAATATAAACTCTTAATAGATTCTATAGGAGAAAAAGGTAAGTAAATATTAATCATTATATATGATATTTGAAGTGACAGAAGGAGGTACAAATGATTAAAGGTGGTGAGTATATGAATGTGAAACTAGGAAAGGAAAAGCACCAAGGTTAACCCTAGACACGAACAAGCACCACTGAAGACTTTGTATACATATAGCTTTGTTGTTGGCAAAGGGATCCAGTTCGTTTGGCCCACATAAAAGGTATCATAGCACTACATCTGCAAACACCTGGAAAATACCAGACAAGCACGAAGCTAAGATTACATCTTAATATAGTATACATTTAAGAGGCGGTTATACTATATTCCTTCAAAACTAGAACCATATGTCACAGATCGTTACATTATTATACCACTGTTAAGGAACATTTGCATGGGAGAAGAAAGGAAGCTTCCTCTGAAGTTACTAGACCCCGAATTGACACAATTGTAATACTTCATCATTCCTCATTGAGCAGGTACCCCTTTCCTAAAGAACTAATGCAAAGATTTTATCTAAATAATCAAATGCACTTTACAAGAAAAGAAAGAAAAATATAATGTTGACTATAAGGGGCGTATGCCTTCCAAAACATTGGCCATTTAATTTTAACTCAAAGAAAACATGTAAAAGCTTATATATGTTTATAAAATAACAGCAAAAGTTTATATTTAAGTTTTGAAAGGGAAACTAAATTTATCACTGTGAACTTTAGAAATCTAATGCATAAAAGTAAGAATTGATGTTCTCAATTTTAATTAGATTCAGAAGAGAAATCTTATAAGAAATTGTTATACTGTCTTTTCTCAAAATAAACTGCAAAGAACAGTGAGATTTCATTAACACATTGTTCAGGGAGTCATAGAGAAGTTACAAATAGGAAAGAAAATGTGATAAAGAACGGCTTAATGAGGACGTGTGGTATAGAGTATGTAGAAACTCTGAAATAAGAGTGTCGTGTTACAGTTAGGGGATACTAACAAGGGTTTTATGGCGATAAACCTGGACTTGCCATAGGTGTGTTTACAGACCTAACAAACTAACACACTGTCATAGCTTACCACACTTTTGTCACACTTTAACTGAATGGAAGATTCCATCCACTTTTAGGGGAGAACACAGTAGTTAGTATTTTGAATTTTACAATCACAATATAAAGATGTGTTTCAGGTACCACATGCTATTAAACTGATTACTAGAACTAATTCTGAAAATAGGGACAGTGGCTCACGCACATTACAAAGTGGCAAGAAAGAACAGGTGATGCAATCAAAGATTAAGGGGGAGTGAAAGTCTTATCACCAGCATAGTAGGTTGATTAATTCCTGTCAGGGTCAAAGTTGCAGCTGTAGCAATAAATTACACCTTGCTATTAGAGAGTAAACTCTGGAAAACCTCTCAACAAGCCATCTAAAACATCTCAGCTGATAACACTGAGACTGACCGTGGGGACTATAAGGAATCAAAGAGAGACTGCGAGTTCTAAATTCTAATCATCTTGGGCTCATAAAATTTTCATATCATGTGTCTACTTTACCGGCTGCACAGCATAGAGACAAGTCTGGGATACTGACCTGGAATCTTTAGCATCTGTAAGGCAGAGAAACACAACTCATTCTCACCTCCAATATCCCAGCTTCCACACATCTCCACACAGCATCATTATTCTCAAATAAGTCCAGTGTTGGAGCTAGCACAGATTATTACCGTGTTACAAATACACTTGAAAAGCATAACAAGAAAAGCCCTGATCATGAGCTTCTGTGTGCGTATAAGACACGGAACTGGTTATTTACCATAGTTGCCTATGTCTCAAGACACTGATGCTATCACTGGATAAGTTAACTTCTGGATTGGATTATTTCTAAAGTGTGTGTGTGTGTGTGTGTGTGTGTGTGTGTGTGTGTGTGTGTGTGTGTGTGTGATCTGAGAGAGCATGGTAACAAAAGATAATTTACTGAAAGAAGGAGAAAGTAAGTTATTAGGTGGGTAGCACAGAGGTAGTGTGACACGTGAGAAGCCACAGAAGCCTTCAGTTATCATGAATCAAATTTACATAGCTAAGTGGTCAAAGATTAATATGGGGCTGCAGGGCAGCATGACATTGTCTGCATCATGCTAAGAGTCCCATTACATGTGCTTACTTGACATCCTTCTGAGATTGAGTACAATCTAAAGTTAAATCTCACATACACTTTCAGGGGAAGGGAGACAAATGTCTTTCTGACTTCCATTCAGAAGGTCCAATGGGGCATGCCCAAGAAACAGAGATAGA
The DNA here is from genome assembly GCF_021556685.1 of Rattus norvegicus. Classification (NCBI taxonomy): domain Eukaryota; kingdom Metazoa; phylum Chordata; class Mammalia; order Rodentia; family Muridae; genus Rattus; species Rattus norvegicus. Next base: position 230,508,617 of record NC_141535.1, on the reverse strand, counting down.
CAAAAGTGAATTGTCATGAGTAAAACGGAAGCCAAGACTTGATCTTCCCGTGTGTTGGGCTGGCCCAAAGTGATTAAGCTCTCGAGGGAAAACCCTGCCCTCACCAGATAAATCATAGCACTGAAGCTTCTACAATTGTTCTATACGCACGATCTGGCATACAATCAGAAGGTAGTAGTCATGCAAAGAGGCAGGAAAATATGACCATCAATCAAGACAAGAACTGAGCAATGGAAGCAGATGAACAAATGACCCAGACATGGAAGTTATCCAAGGAGAACGCTAAAATAACTAAGATCAATATGTTGTTAAGAGTTAAGGTAAAGATTGACAAAATTGATGGAAGGAGTGAAAACTTCTACAAGGAGTAGAAACCATAAATAACCCTCAAGTAGATGCATAACTTTTAAAAATTACAATATTGAAAACACACAACTCAGTTTGATGAAGCTAAGCATGAACTAGACAGAGAAGAAAACAGAATGAATGAACTATGAAAGTGGACAGTAAAAACTGAAAAGAGAAACATAGGGAAAAAAACACAAAAAGAACACAATAGAGTGTGGAAGCAAGAAGTGCAGGGATGTTCTAGCATGTTTGTAATTCCACAACACAAGGGCAATCACAGAGTTTTTAGCCAAAGATATTTATGAACCAATCATGAGCTCTATTTTTTCTGGAACTTTAAGGTATCAGTCCACATATTCTAGAAGCTCACAAGATGAAAGGGAGATAAATGAAATGAAGACCACAGCGGAGTAAGACAAGGGACCAAAAGGATCCACTCACGCAATAACTGTAAAAATGATGTCTGACTCATCTCAGAAATTCGCAAGTCAGTATAAAACGTGCCGAGCACTGCAGGATCTTAAGGAACATATGAACAACTGAAATCCCTGAAGATTTTTTTTATAGTATAGAATAGTTTATTCAGGGCATGGAAAGTAGTAGGACCCAAGGTGGTAGTAGGGGCCGAGAAAGGGAGGGCGGGAGAGAGAGAGAGAGAGAGAGAGAGAGAGAGAGAGAGAGAGAGAGAGAGAGAGAGGAAGAGAAGTAGAGGCTAGCCATGAGCACGTGGAGAGAGGAAGGGAGGGAATGGGAAGAGGGGGGAGCAGGAAGGGAAGAGTAAGAGCAAGAGCATTTCTGAAGATTTTAACAAAGTGAAGCGTCCATCTGAAATGGTGATGAAAATATTATTATCAGCTAAAATTGGTGAAATACTACAGGTAGTTTTTCATGCTGAGTGAAGTGATTGCAGATGGAGAGACCAATGATGAAAACGATGACATTTTAGATAGACAGCCTGTCTCGTGTCTTGTGATGTACAGCAATGTGGAGGAGGGTATCAGCATAGCGTAAAGCACAGGAGTGATGCTAAGCTGTTTCAGGGTCTTGGTATTGAACTTGAATGTGGGCTGTAAAAAGGTCAGCAATGCATTGGGAAATCTCAAGAATAAGCCCTGAAATGCAATACATAAACGTAAGTAAATATAGCGATTTATAATTAACAGTAAAGATGAAATAACAAGGAAGTATATTCTTGATTATTTAGTTAGTAAAGAAATAAAATAAACAAAAATAACAAGTGTACCTGGTAGATGTGGAAATGTATCACAAAACAATAGGTTTAAACACAGCTATATGAATAATCATGTAGAGACTAAAAATACTAAAATATACAATGAAAACACAGAAGTAATAAGAGTATCTAAAGACATTAAACATATGCTTCTTATAAAAATGTGTCATAAAAAATATGAAATTACAGAATAGCAAAGAAAATGATCGAGATGGTAGTTACCATCAATGTGAGTTAAACAGAAAATTGTTCAATACACAAGAAGACTTTTAAGATAAAAAATGTCTTGGATCAAAATTAGGATAATTTAAATGATCAATCCTTAATATTAATATGAAAATGAAGCAAGCTTTAGTTATTATGTAACTGACAAGTTCCAAAACTACAAAATAAAATATTTATAAGACATAGGGAGAAAGGTGTCCACTTGTTAATCACAGTAGAGTTCAATGTTCCTCTCTTTCAGAGTATTTGGTAGACCCTACAGATTATAAAATAGTATCACAGAAAAATGAAATTGTCTGAAAAGCCAATTAAAGCAAATGTAACAATTATCTAGTATAAGTACAACGTCGACCAAAATGTATTACTAGAGGATCACTTATAAGGAAAGGACAAGAGGGAAAAATTAAATATAGAAAAAAAAAACAAAGTAACTGATGATAGAATTATCTTTCAACATGATAAAAAGAATGTTCCCGGGTAGATATGGTTTGATGGTAAGTCGAAGAAAACACTATTGCTGATAAAGAATGAAAGCTATACAAACATGCCCTATCTTCAAGTCTTCTTGTCAGTTAATATGTATGGAGGAGGATTTGATACGGGGCTGCGATAACTATGCAGTCACCCTGCATGACTTGCGAAGTTTCTGGGATGCCTTCTTTTTCAATTCTGAGATTATATAGAAAAAAAATCCACAAGATGTCAGAGAAAAATTAAATTGGTGGTTGGAATGTTTCAACCCGACAACATTTAAAAATTGGATTAGAAATACATAGGCCATAGATAATCACTGCAGTAACGTGGGTGAAAATTGTTAAGTGTTACAGAACAAAGGAGAAAGCATGGAGAGGACGTTCCATTCCAAGTGAGAGCAACAGTAGAGAGTTTATAGTCCTGGGTGATCTGCATAAAGAACTACGGCAAGACGGACAGACAATGGACAGGATGTAAGAGGGACTGAAGTGAGTTCACATAGAGCAGAATTATCTGTCTTTGAGGCATGCATGGAAATCTGTAGATGGAATAATCAGCAAAAATCAATAGAGTCTACACAATCATGAAGAATATTCGAAACAGATCAATACACATTGTATCTATCAGCAGTTGAAGAGGTCATCATGGTTGTATGAGAATTCTAGAGAGGAGACACAGAAAAGAGAATAAAAGACAGAGGGAAAAAATTCCAGATCCTGTGTTGAAACAAAAGTTACATGGTCCACTAAGAGATCAAGAGCTCAATAGAGGAATGCTCACCTAAATGGCAAAGATCCTGGGGTATTTTATGAGTATTTCAGCACAATATAATGATTTAGGAAAACAGTAATTTTCACTATACGATCAGAATGCTTCTATGAACCTTGAAACTCATATACACCTGAGCAATTATGCAAATGACTCCAGCTGGTTGTTCTCCAACTCAGTTTTGAGACCATCACACAGCACAGGCTCAGTCCTACAAGGTCTCCACCCTCCCCAAATTAGAAGCCATTTGCAAGCCCAGGCTGTACTCTGTACTTCTGACTGCATGGCTAAATATCAGGATTACCTTGACCTCTGGATATAGTCTATAAATTTATTAGGCCCACTCCTAAAATTTGGGGGAATGCTTCAGTTGAGTTTATACTAAAGACTATGAAAGGGTGCTCAAGCACTCCCAGGTGAAAGAGATGGATGGCAGAGGGGAGGAGAGGGAAAAGAAAAGGAGGGGAGGAGAGAATAGCTTCCATTACATCACTGGGCACACTACTCTACACAAGTCTAATGTGTTCAACTATCCAGAAGCCCACAGAGTCCTGCCCTTCTGAGGTCTTATAGAAGCTTCCTTATGCAGTCACAAATTGATGACTATTGGTGATCAATTCAAACAGTAAACAGTACTGACTACCCACTTCCTAGAAGCTAGGGTAGACGACTACTGGTGATCAATTCAAACAATAGTTAACTACCCACTCCCTAGAAACTGGGAGTGCCCAACTCTAATGTGGAATTATGTCTTAATCTCCATAACTAGCCTTATATTGCAAGCCTTGTGGGTCCTCTTACTGCCTGTTTTTTAATTAATGTGTCAGAGACACATCTCACTCCAGAAAGTCCTAAGTTCAAGAAAAATATGCTAAGCAACAACACAAAGGCTGTACTGGAAGTCTCAGTATCATAAAGACAATTAAAATTTCCTTCAAAAGTATAATCCTAACACACTTATGAAGGAGATAAAAATGTCCCACCATGCAAATAAAAAACAAGCAGATTTAGAGAGATTATACTTAAGAAAAAAACCAAAAAACAAAATCATTAGTCCTCTTCCAGGCTTCAGTAAAACCAAGAGAACTACAAAACAAGCAGGCTCTTGAAGAAAATAACAAAAATATATGTTGGTCATGATCTCCCAAAAGTGAACGAGACATGACTAATCTATGTTATGAGGACTTAATGTTATAAATTGAGCTGCACATCTGTTTTGTTTTGTTGTAGAACACTTTCAGAGATGAAAACATTACTTACAGGAATTTACATGTCTGTAAATCATGAGTTTAGTAAGTCCATGTGGTCACATTATTATTAATAGTTATGGATATTACTAGCAAGTCATATATCCTTCTGGTTTTTCAGATTTAGGGTCCTGTATACAGAAATATACAACCACCTGGGACAGACCATTCGGGAATTTTTAGCAAGATATAAAATTCAGTTCTCACGGAAAATCAAGCTCATTGTAGAGACCACATTCCAAGTAAATGAGAAAAGACACAGGCATTCATGGGTTCTCAGAAAGGAAGGGTGGCAAAGGGGTCTGAAAGACAAAGCAACTGGAAAATAATCACCCCATAAAAAGTCAACCATGTCTCTAGAGTAGTAAATTTGTAGTAAAGTTGTGGAAATTTAAAACAGGAACCTAGGAAGGGATGATTTTTTTGTTAAGTTCAAGTAAGGGACTTTAAGGCAATGCTAGACTATCAAAATCTTGGCAGCCCTGTTCTTTTCTATTTCTAATGTCTGAGTTCTGTGATGCCTCTTCTCCTCACTTCTCAGTTCAATGTCTATGAACTTATTAGCAAAATACATTAGCAAATATATTTTTCTTTTGTAAACTGAATGAACAAGTAAATGTTTCTTCTATATTATTCTTAAATTGATGTATAATACTTTCAGACTGATTGAAGACATTGCCCCAAACTCTATTATAATAACTGACAAACGCCATGAGAAAAAAAAAGTATGGGTGGGAGTGAAGGGCATAAAATTAAACCAACCAAGCCATTTCACTGTTCATGATTGGCTTCAAGTGTGCCCTGAAAAGTTCCAAAATTCTTTAGAGTGCCCCTGATATTCCTCCTTCCATGTAGCCCACAGTGCGATAAAATTAGATTAGGGGAAAGTGCCATGTTCTGAGGTCAGTTAGTAACCAATGGATAAACTATTTCTGTCTTTAGTTAAAATGTCCATTCTGTACACTATGTTTTTATTTGTCTGAATTGCCTGTCGTGGTGAACTCAATCACAAATTTAAGGATTAAAAAGGACCATTGGAGCGGCAGGACCACTGCACCTGAGACACCGCCAGAACCTGAAGGAACAGACTGGATAAACAGTTCTCTGCACCCAAATCCCGTGGGAGAAAGAGCTAAACCCTCAGAGAGGCAGACACGCCTGGGAAACCAGAAGAGACTGCACTCTGCACACATTACTGATTCCAGAGGAAAACACCAAAAGCCATCTGGAACCCTGGTGCACTGAAGCTCCCGGAAACAGTGGCGCAGATCTTTCTGGTTGCTGCCGCCACATAGAGCTCGTGGGCAGCACCCTGTGAGCAAACTTGAGCCTTGGGACCACAGGTAAAACCAACTTTTCTGCTGCAAGTGACCTGCCTGGTGAACTCAAGACACAGGCCCACAGGAACAGCTGAAGACCTGTAGAGAGGAAAAACTACACGCCCGAAAGCAGAACACTCTGTCCCCATAACAGGCTGAAAGAAAACAGGAAAACAGGTCTACAGCACTCCTGACACACAGGCTTTTAGGACAGTCTAGCCACTGTCAGAAATAGCAGAACAAAGTAACACTAGAGATAATCTGATGGCGAGAGGCAAGCGCAGGAACCCAAGCAACAGAAACCAAGACTACATGGCACCATCGGAGCCCAATTCTCCCATCAAAACAAACATGGAATATCCAAACACACCAGAAAAGCAAGATCTAGTTTCAAAATCATATTTGATCATGATGCTGGAGGACTTCAAGAAAGACGTGAAGAACTCCCTTAGAGAACAGGTAGAAGCCAACAGAGAGGAATCGCAAAAATCCCTGAAAGAATTCGAGGAAATCACAATCAAACAGTTGAAGGAATTAAAAATGGAAATAGAAGCAATCAAGAAAGAACACATGGAAACAACCCTGGATATAGAAAACCAAAAGAAGAGACAAGGAGCTGTAGATACAAGCTTCACCAACAGAACACAAGAGATGGAAGAGAGAATCTCAGGAGAAGAAGATTCCATAGATATCATTGATTCAGCTGTCAAAGATAATGTAAAGCGGAAAAAGCTACTGGTCCAAAACATACAGAAAATCCAGGACTCAATGAGAAGATCAAACCTAAGGATAATAGGTATAGAAGAGAGTGAAGACTCCCAGCTCAAAGGACCAGTAAATATCTTCAACAAAATCATAGAAGAAAACTTCCCTAACCTAAAAAAAGAGATACCCATAGGCATACAAGAAGCCTACAGAACTCCAAATAGATTGGACCAGAAAAGAAACTCCTCCTGTCACATAATAGTCAAAACACCAAACGCACAAAATAAAGAAAGAATATTAAAAGCAGTAAGGGAAAAAGGTCAAGTAACATATAAAGGCAGACCTATCAGAATCACACCAGACTTTTCGCCAGAAACTATGAAGGCCAGAAGATCCTGGACTGATGTCATACAGACCCTAAGAGAACACAAATGCCAGCCCAGGTTACTGTATCCTGCAAAACTCTCAATTAACATAGATGGAGAAACCAAGATATTCCATGACAAAACCAAATTTACACAATATCGTTCTACAAATCCAGCACTACAAAGGATAATAAATGGTAAAGCCCAACATAAGGAGGCAAGCTATACCCTAGAAGAAGCAAGAAACTAATCGTCTTGGCAACAAACAATGAGAAGAAAAGCACACAAACATAACCTCACATCCAAATATAAATATAACAGGAAGCAATAATCACTATTCCTTAATATCTCTCAAAATCAATGGCCTCAACTCCCCAATACAAAGACATAGATTAACAAACTGGATACGCAACGAGGACCCTGCATTCTGCTGCCTACAGGAAACACACCTCAGAGACAAAGACAGACACTACCTCAGAGTGAAAGGCTGGAAAACAACTTTCCAAGCAAATGGTCAGAAGAAGCAAGCTGGAGTAGCCATTCTAGTATCAAATAAAATCAATTTTCAACTAAAAGTCATCAAAAAAGATAAGGAAGGACACTTCATATTCATCAAAGGAAAAATATACCAAGATGAACTCTCAATCCTAAATGTCTATGCCCCAAATACAAGGGCACCTACATACGTAAAAGAAACCTTACTAAAGCTCAAAACACATATTGCACCTCACACAATAATAGTAGGAGATTTCAACACACCACTCTCATCAATGGACAGATCATGGAAACAGAAATTAAACAGAGACGTAGACAGACTAAGAGAAGTCATGAGCCAAATGGACTTAACAGATATTTATAGAACATTCTATCCTAAAGCAAAAGGATATACCTTCTTCTTAGCTCCTCATGGTACTTTCTCCAAAATTGACCATATAATTGGTCAAAAAACAGGCCTCAACAGGTACAGAAAGATAGAAATAATCCCATGCGTGCTATCGGACCACCACGGCCTAAAACTGGTCTTCAATAACAATAAGGGAAGAATGCCCACATATACGTGAAAATTGAACAATGCTCTACTCAATGATAACCTGGTCAAGGAAGAAATAAAGAAAGAAATTAAAAACATTTTAGAATTAAATGAAAATGAAGATACAACATACCCAAACTTATGGGACACAATGAAAGCTGTGCTAAGAGGAAAACTCATAGCGCTGAGTGCCTGCAGAAAGAAACAGGAAAGAGCATATGTCAGCAGCTTGACAGCACACCTAAAAGCTCTAGAACAAAAAGAAGCAAATACACCCAGGAGGAGTAGAAGGCAGGAAATAATCAAACTCAGAGCTGAAATCAACCAAGTAGAAACAAAAAGGACCATAGAAAGAATCAACAGAACCAAAAGTTGGTTCTTTGAGAAAATCAACAAGATAGATAAACCCTTAGCCAGACTAACGAGAGGACACAGAGAGTGCGTCCAAATTAACAAAATCAGAAATGAAAAGGGAGACATAACTACAGATTCGGAGGAAATTCAAAAAATCATCAGATCTTATTATAAAAGCCTATATTCAACAAAACTTGAAAATCTGCAGGAAATGGACAATTTCCTAGACAGATACCAGGTACCGAAGTTAAATCAGGAACAGATAAACCAGTTAAACAACCCCGTAACTCCTAAGGAAATAGAAGCAGTCATTAAAGGTCTCCCAACCAAAAAGAGCCCAGGTACAGACAGGTTTAGTGCAGAATTCTATCAGACCTTCGTAGAAGACCTCATACCAATATTATCCAAACTATTCCACAAAATTGAAACAGATGGATCACTACCGAATACCTTCTACGAAGCCACAATTACTCTTATACCTAAACCACACAAAGACACAACAAAGAAAGAGAACTTCAGACCAATTTCCCTTATGAATATCGATGCAAAAATACTCAACAAAATTCTGGCAAACCGAATCCAAGAGCACATCAAAACAATCATCCACCATGATCAAGTAGGCTTCATCCCAGGCATGCAGGGATGGTTTAATATACGGAAAACCATCAACGTGATCCATTATATAAACAAACTGAAAGAACAGAACCACATGATCATTTCATTAGATGCTGAGAAAGCATTTGACAAAATTCAACACCCCTTCATGATAAAAGTCCTGGAAAGAATAGGAATTCAAGGCCCATACCTAAACATAGTAAAAGCCATATACAGCAAACCAGTTGCTAACATTAAACTAAATGGAGAGAAACTTGAAGCAATCCCACTAAAATCAGGGACTAGACAAGGCTGCCCACTCTCTCCCTACTTATTCAATATAGTTCTTGAAGTTCTAGCCAGAGTAATCAGACAACAAAAGGAGGTCAAGGTGATACAGATCGGAAAAGAAGAAGTGAAAATATCACTATTTGCAGATGATATGATAGTATATTTAAGTGATCCCAAAAGTTCCACCAGAGAACTGCTAAAGCTGATAAACAACTTCAGCAAAGTGGCTGGGTATAAAATTAACTCAAATAAATCAGTAGCCTTCCTCTACACAAAGGAGAAACAAGCCGAGAAAGAAATTAGGGAAACGACACCCTTCATAATAGACCCAAATAATATAAAGTACCTCAGTGTGACTTTAACCAAGCAAGTAAAAGATTTGTACAATAAGAACTTCAAGACACTGAAGAAAGAAATTGAAGAAGACCTCAGAAGATGGAAAGATCTCCCGTGCTCATTGATTGGCAGGATTAATATAGTAAAAATGGCCATTTTACCAAAAGCGATCTACAGATTCAATGCAATCCCCATCAAAATACCAATCCAATTCTTCAAAGAGTTAGACAGAACAATTTGCAAATTCATCTGGAATAACAAAACACCCAGGATAGCTAAAACTATACTCAAGAATAAAAGGACTTCAGGGGGAATCACTATCCCTGATCTCAAGCAGTATTACAGAGCAATAGTGATAAAAACTGCATGGTATTGGTACAGAGACAGACAGATAGACCAATGGAATAGAATTGAAGACCCAGAAATGAACCCACACACCTATGGTCACTTGATTTTTGACAAAGGAGCCAAAACCATCCAATGGAAAAAAGATAGCATTTTCAACAAATGGTGCTGGTTCAACTGGAGGTCAACATGTAGAAGAATGCAGATCGATCCATGCTTATCACCCTGTACAAAGCTTAAGTCCAAGTGGATCAAGGACCTCCATATCAAACCAGACACACTCAAACTAATAGAAGAAAAACTAGGGAAGCATCTGGAACACATGGGCACTGGAAAAAATTTCCTGAACAAAACACCAATGGCTTATGCTCTAAGATCAAGAATCGACAAATGGGATCTCATAAAACTGCAAAGCTTCTGTAAGGCAAAGGACACTGTGGTTAGGACAAAACAGCAACCAACAGATTGGGAAAAGATCTTTACCAATCCTACAACAGATAGGGGCCTTATATCCAAAATATACAAAGAACTCAAGAAGTCAGACTGCAGGGAGACAAATAAACCTATTAAAAAATGGGGTTCAGAGCTAAACAAAGAATTCACACCTGAGGAATGCCGAATGGCTGAGAAACACCTAAAGAAATGTTCAACATCTTTAGTCATAAGGGAAATGCAAATCAAAACAACCCTGAGATTTCACCTCACGCCAGTGAGAATGGCTAAGATCAAAAGCTCAGGTGACAGCAAATGCTGGCGAGGATGCGGAGAAAGAGGAATACTCCTCCAGTGTTGGTGGGATTGCAGACTGGTACAACCATTCTGGAAATCAGTCTGGAGGTTCCTCAGAAAATTGGACATTGAACTGCCTGAGGATCCAGCTATACCTCTCTTGGGCATATACCCAAAAGATGCCTCAACATATAAAAGAGACATGTGCTCCACTATGTTCATCGCAGCCTTATTTATAATAGCCAGAAGCTGGAAAGAACCTAGATGTCCTTCAACAGAGGAATGGATACAGAAAATGTGGTACATCTACACAATGGAATATTACTCAGCTATCAAAAACAACGAGTTTATGAAATTCGTAGGCAAATGGTTGGAACTGGAAAATATCATCCTGAGTGAGCTAACCCAATCACAGAAAGACATACATGGTATGCACTCATTGATAAGTGGCTATTAGCCCAAATGCTTGAATTACCCTAGATGCCTAGAACAAATGAACCTCAAGACGGATGATCAAAATGTTAATGCTTCACTCCTTCTTTAAAAGGGGAACAAGAATACCCTTGGCAGGGAATAGAGAGGCAAAGATTAAAACAGAGACTGAAGGAACACCCATTCAGAGCCTGCCCCACATGTGGCCCATACATATACAGCCACCCAATTAGACAAGATGGATGAAGCAAAGAAGTTCAGGCTGACAGGAGGCGGATGTAGATCGCTCCTGAGAGACACAGCCAGAATACAGCAAATACAGAGGCGAATGCCAGCAGCAAACCACTGAACTGAGAATAGGACCCCCGTTGAAGGAATCAGAGAAAGAACTGGAAGAGCTTGAAGGGGCTCGAGACCCCAAAAGTACAACAATGCCAAGCAACCAGATCTTCCAGGGACTAAACCACTACCTAAATACTATACATATACTGACCCTGGACTCTGACCTCATAGGTAGCAATGAATATCCTAGTAAGAGCACCAGTGGAAGGGGAAGCCCTGGGTCCTGCTAAGACTGAACCCCCAGTGCACTAGTCTGTTGGGGGGTGGGCGGCAATGGGGGGAGGGTTGGGAGGGGAACACCCATAAGGAAGGGGAGGAGGGAGGGGGATGTTTGCCCGGAAACCAGGAAAGGGAATAACACTTGAAATGTATATAAGAAATACTCAAGTTAATAAAAAAAAAAAGGACCACTGGAAAACAATTTAATAGAATAGATTCTTTTTAAAAAATTTTGTTATATATGTATATGTATGTATTCGTATTATATATGTGTGTGTTTGTGTATATACATATACATTACGCATACACAAAACATACACATATATGTACACTGTAGCTGTCTTCAGACACACCATAAGAGGGCATCAGATCTCATTACAGATGGTTGTGAGCCACCATGTGGTTGCTGGGAATTGAACTGAGACCCTCTGGAAGAGCAGTCAGTGCTCTTAACCGCTGAGTCATATTCCAGCCCCCTCTAATGGAGTCTTTATCGACACAGATTTGAATGGCACCAGTATTGCTCCGTGTATCATGATACACTAACATATGTATCGGCTCAGTGTCACCTGTATACTGCTGACACTGACGTTAAGGGCCGAATCTAGGCTTAGCAAGGAAAAAAGTCTGGACATATAGAAGGTGGAATTCTAGGTGGATCTATCTAAGTGGGAAGATCTGCTGTAAATGTGGGTAGCACCATTCTCTGGCCTGGAGCCCACGACCAAATGCTAAGCAGAAAGATAGCTGAGCCCCACCACTCTTCTCTCTCTGCTTACTGATGGAGGATACAGTGTGGTCAGCTGCTACAAGTTCCTGCTGCCATAATGGTTCCTCTCTTGCCAAACTGTGGCCACCGTGAACTCCTCCTTACACTGCTGTTGTCTGGTAATGTGACCCAATAGTAAGAAAGAAAACCAATGAAACAGAATATATTTTAGGCCACTTAAGGAAATGTTCTTCAAGTCCTTTATATCGTTCTTGGATACTTAGAAAAAAATTTGCCTTTTTATTAAATTTATAAGCTTGGGCCAAAAGAATGCAATTTTGTTTAAAACAATGGACCCGTTTAAAAAAAAACATGAAAAGTCGTGGAAGCTGCAGTGCCATGAGCCTCAAGGAGAAGGCTGATTGGCTTACTAGAGGCTGTCTAGGTCCAATTAGCAGTAGCGGTGTCATAAGAATCTCGTACAGTCAGACAGACAATGCAGCAAATGGAAACTGTCTCAAGTTCAACTCCACTGGGACTTTCAACACTTAATCTTAGTATAGCGTTGGATTTTTTTTCTGATTTCAAACACAGTAAACATGACCTCGTTGTATTTTTAATATTATTTATCATAAATGAATATTTACTAATTTCAAGTTACTTTCCAAGTAGTTTTCCCTTCAATAATTCTGGGTGTCCAAAAACAACTCCATTAGTTTGAGAAGCTGCATTACCAAATCTATTCCTGCTAACCACAAGACAATAACTTAAAAGATTGTCCCCACGATTAAATTGGAGCTAAAATGTTAACGAGTGAATTAACTTTAATATGCAGTCACCTCGTTGGTTTTCCTGTGTGGAGATTTCTACCCCTGCTTAGCAGAGGGAGCCTCGACCATGTTGTCTTTACAGATTGCTCACTTACTCAAATCGCTATCACTTATCTACTAAAAATACGGTGAATAACGGAGCGAGCTTTCTGAAACATATATCAAGACGAAAGTTTTATAGCTTCAGTATTGCTTACAAATCAATTCCTTAGACCTGGACTGCCATTAGGAGCTTTTAAGGCTGCCGAGAGCTGTGTCATTCACCGCTATTTTGACACATTAATGCACTAATGGTATGTGCAGGCTGACATAACTTCTCTCGCATTCTATTACGATAATTATCAGGACCCTAGGAGACATTCAAAGTTAAGCAAGGTGACAACGAGTATGTAAATACTCAAGTATTCCTGAAGCATCCATTTTAAAATGACAGTGAATAATTAAGAAGCTATAAAAATATCAAGATAAAAACTGTCTGCTAAGAACCTCTTCCGAGGAAACAAACCATAAATAAAAGAGACAGTCACTAGAAATAAAGGAAGGAACATTCAAGTATTGCGTATCACTTAAAGTGGGAAACCCTGTATTTGTATATTTTTTTATTAAATAAGGATAAAATGTCTGACACAGTCATACACATCACATGTTAAGACTGTGAGCTACTGGCAGTCGCGGGTCAAGTTTATGCTTAAGAAGTGCATTATTTCATAAAACTGTAATTGTGATGAAATCATTCACCATTAATGGAAAGATGGATACAGTTCTTCTGTGAAGGAAAATAAAGTATAAACATAAGTTAGTGAATACGGTCTACATGTGACGTAACGTCTACACGTGACGTGACGTCTACATGTGACGCGAAGTCTACATGTGACGTAACGCCGTTACTGCCAATAGCGTACTTAATAACCTACTTTCTCCACTCTCCTTTTTCCTGCTAATTGTACAAAATTTCTTCAAATAAATTATTATTATATATCTATTCATATATTACTATATATGCTATCTCTCTGATTAGTCTGAAGATCGATAATGGAGGATATCAGTGCTTGCTCCCACCTGCTTTTCCTGGAAGGCACACAGCTCCACAGAGTTCCTTAGAATTTTCTAGATTCAAACTTAATTTGACATTTTAAAGAGTAACAAAAAATAATGCTGCTAATCCGCAGGCACCATATTAGATAATCCGTTATAAATCGATATACGTCAGCTCAGGCGAACAACACCGCGAACATTCTTTTAGGTTGTAGCACAGACATTGCTACCGTCTATCAGCCACAGACACTACTTCCTTTATAACCTAACAACTTATAATAGTGGTGAGAAGAGAGGAGAGGGTAAGGCTTTGTCATTATACATCCTCCAATAATTGTTCCAGATTGCATGGGATCTGCTAGATGTTCTGATGCTGTAGCTAGAATAACTAAGAATGCTATGCACAGGAAGGGTTATTCAATGTTAAGCCTCATACAATCAGAATTTTAGTACAGCATTCATCAAAATCATTCACTTTATTGAGGAAAAAATAAGAAAACCACTGTTTTGTTAAAGCTAATATGTTTTTCCTTTGTGTGAAATTGCAAAGTTTATTTTATATGTTGAAGACTTTCATAATTTTAAGAAGCTAAACAATTTCCCCAGCATTTTATATTTGGATGTGGTAGAAAGGTAAGTGGTTTATAGTAACCTTTGTTAAAATTTACTTTTCTGACATGTGACCTGACAGCCTGCCCTGTGCAGACTGTGCATTCCTTGAGTGATCTCACTAGCCCTAGGTCACATACAGACTAAGACACACAGGTAGAAGGATATTAGGACACTGTACCAACAGTGTATATATGAGGAATAAATAAAAATGAGTATGGCCCCAAGGGGGATTTGAGCCTGAGGACAGTGGGTTATCATCTCGACTGAATGGGATATAGGTCTACAAGAAGGGGATCATAGAAAAATCTTTATGAATTAACCAATTTATGAAATTTAAATTTTCATTTCTTGAAATGTATAGTCTTGTACCTTCTGAGGCATTTGTCACAGGCGAATACCAGGGTTTCCTCTGCTGCAGTAAAGTGGCTCCTTGTAGAACCCAGCTAGTCAAACAATCTGAAATGTCATGCTGCTTTTAAAGTTACACCTTTAATGGGATGCAAAGCATTTTCATCCATTATATAAATAGCACATGGCACTTGACATTCTCCTACTGTTTTATGGCCTTAGATATACAACCTGGAATTCTCAGTTCAAAAGTTGAGTCCCTGGGCTGGAACAGTAGACAGCCTTCAGAAAATTCAGTACCAAATCATCAGGATTATGATATAGGTTTTTCCTATGTGTAAGCTGGACAAATGTTTACACATTTAGACTCATGTTCACCTCTGTAAAGACAGTAAACATGCTAATATATCTTTGGGTAGGTGTAATAGTTAACTAAAACAATTATTACATAAGAGACTATTAAGCACAAAATAGATACTCAATAAATGTCTTATTCTGATCTTATCCTAGCAGCTTCACATTCTCTTCAGATAGGGTTACAGAAAATGTGATTTTGTGATTCTTAGCATGTTGCTGCTAGTAATAGAGAAATCAATAGTAAAAAATTGTTCATTACATTTTAGAAGCAGGTTAATTACAGAAAATGTTTATTATAGCTGTGATTGACTATGTAATTATTTGATCATCAACCAGATTATTTTATGAAAGTAGAGCTCAGAAAATAACTTGACAATATTGTTTAAATATTACTTACTCAATATAAATAATTTTATTACAAGTATTAGATTATGAGTAATTTATAGAAAAATGAGCAACAGGAAAGAAATGTTTGCTGAAACAAACACTTGTTTCATCCAACATCAAATTACGGTCATTCGTTTGCCACTCATTAATTTAGCAGCCATATCTTGTCCTCACTGCAATCGCTGTTCAAAATATAGTGACAAGAAGAGCCGTGAAGATCACAGGAGTAACCATTAGATGAGCAGCAAGAACCAGGCAGAAAGCCATAGTAATGTGTTTATGATTAAAACTGCGGATAAGAAACCTGGACCTCTAACAGAGAGATCAGGCTCACTCTAGGGGAATGGAGGACCTTCTGAATAGAAGAATTTTGCAAATCGGGTATGGAACAGCCCAATGTAGTGTTGGTGGTATATGAGTAGAATGGAGACCACACATACACGAGTGCTATGCTGATAACACTCTACAAGCTACAGCAAAGCAGGTATTGGGTGTATTTGTTGTTGCAATATAAAAGAACAAAATATGAAAAAAAGGAATTCAGATAAACTTGACTCCCTATAGGTAAATATGCTATGCCTACTCCAGAACTGTCATCTCTAGAGACATTGGTTTAAGCAAGCTCATCAGCAAAATCAGAGCTATTCCTCTTAGGGCTGGTTGTCTAAACTTGATAACAGAAAATAAACTAAATGTATCAGTTTTGTAATGCTTGTGATCTTTAGAGAAACTGTCTAAAGGTGTTTGAGAAACAAGGGACAAGGAACAAGGGACAAGGAACAAGGGACAAGGAACAAGGGACAAGGAACAAGGGACAAGGAACAAGACCCATTTTGTGCTGAGTTCCTTCTTCTTCATTGTCTCTCTTTTAGATTTTCCTTTATTTCACTTCTGCTCTGTGGTAGAAGCCAGAAACCCCAGCAAGATCCTCATGTAAGGAAGCTTCTTATCCCAGAACTGTAGCACATCAGCTTGTTTGTGTAAAGGGGCAATAGCGTAGCCCTCACACTGCAGCAACTTTCTGTTGTTCCGAAATTTTTCCTAGTAATAGTCATGTCTCCACCCTGGAGTTTCACACTCAGATTTACACAACCAATCACTGGACCTCCAATATGACACAAGTCAACATTTCTAGAGCTATTCTTTTTTTATTGTCAGGTGGCTTTCTAGATCCATTTCTAGCTTTCAGGTTGTTTGCTCAGCTGGATGGACTAAGTGCGCATCAGTTAGTGCTGATGGGTACATAATAAACTGCCCTACGTAATCAACAACTTGCACTATAGAGAACTGCACTACTCGGTTCACTGTCTGATGTGCTATTGTATGTTTTTGTAATTGGTTGGGTCACACGGAAGGAAAGCTTATATTTCTTTTTTATTGGATATTTTTTATTTACATTTCAAATGTTATCCCCTTTTTCGATTTCCCATCCATAAACGCCCCGGACTCATCCCCCTTCCCTTTTTTCTATAAGGATGAGTCAATCACCCACCCCTTCCAGGTTCCTCATCCTGACATTCCCCTACACTGGGGGGGGTCTAACCTTGGCAGGACCAAGGGCCTCTCCTCCCACTGGTGCCCAACAAGGCCATCCTCTGCTACATATGCAGCTGGAGCCATGGGTCTGTCCGTGTGTACTCTTTGGGTAGTGGTTTATTCTTCAAACAAAATTATTTCTGATCCTAAGAGTAGCCTATGTTTATATCCCTCTCTTTTAAATATTAAACTTCTGCACCCCAACTTGAGTAAAATATAAATTGACTTTTGAATTATAAACCTGTCATAACATAGAACATGCACTGAGAAAAGGAAATCACCTAACAGTGAGAAAACAAACTATATTTCATCTAGATCACCCCATATCCTCTAAAACCATCCTGGCATGAGCTACTTTTCTCTAAGAGTGAGTTTTTAAAGGTATTTATAGAAAGATCAATATTTTAGGCTACACCAAGTCTTTTGCTCTAAGTTTGGCATGATATGCTTTGGAGAGCTCAATCAACAATATTATATTCATCTGCGATTTATTTTGTATGAGTATTTTTAAGTTGAGTATAATTTACATGTATTTAAAAATATCACTTCTACTGCTTTTTTTAAGAATTGTGATTGCAAGGGAATTAAACCTTGAAAACTGAGTAAATGGATCATCATTTGCAGCTATTTCAAGAGGTAGAATACGTTACTCAAGATGGCATTTTCAACAGCCAACTCATCTACGAATCCCTTTTTTTCCTTGCAACAAAGTGGTTTTATTTAAGCTCGTGCTGAATTAAAACAATGTATAAATTTTGATGACCTTGATTCAAGTGCATCTCACTGTGGCAAAAATAAATCATAAGCCTGATATTTGATTAGCAGTGGAGAAAACACATGAAGCTTAAGTACAGCCTCTAAAGTTCTTTACAAATGCACTTTAATAAAATTTAGATAGCCAGTGCCCGGCACCACACTTCTCTACTGTAGGAAAACAACTAAAAGTGTTTTCAAACCCACGATTTAGAGAGGATGGGAAAGAGTCCAACGGGAATGTGGCACGTCCTGAGAGCAGAGGAAGAAAGCAATTGAACCTGGTAGCTGCCAGTTTTCCCACAGAACAAGCGTGGGACCAGGCAGCCAGGGACTCGAAACATCTAGAAATAAGACCAATGTGAACACTTGAGAGCTATGAAGATAAATAACCCCAAAAGCATATAAATGTGCCCCCTCTGTCTCTTAATTCATAAGAAAATGCATATTGTAAGGCTCCTTAAAATGGACTACGGAGAAAGAAAACCACTAGGCTATCATAGCCCAAACAATAGCTAGAGTTCACACTGAGTTAAGGGAAGTTTAAAAATCAGACAAGCCCAAGGAAAGAGGCTTGGTTGACAACAACTAGTAGGCCCGTAAATGGAGAAGAGCTGCATTACATGGATGTGATAGTCACCTTAGAGACAAGGCTATTCTAATCTAAAAGATCCAAAATTCTATCTTTTTTTTTTTAATTTTTTTTTTTTTTTTTTTTTTTGGAGCTGGGGACCGAACCCAGGGCCTTGCGTTTGCTTGGCAAGCGCTCTACCACTGAGCTAAATCCCCAACCCAGATTCTCTTTTAAATAATTACACTCAACTGTAAATAAAGTAGCTGTTTGGCAGCATAAACCTAAGAACTCTTTGAAGAAAAAAGAACAATCAGAAATTATAGTCGTATTGCTTAGTATCTACCCCTCCCCCCACACGCTGCAGAAACAAACATTATTGGACATCTAGATAAGTAAAAGCTGTGATTTGCACTTAAAACAACAATAATAAAAGTCTATAGAAATGAATCCAAGAGACAAGACAATGTCTAGTGGCCCACACCATACCTTGCTTACCACTCTGAGAGCTGAGACAGCAAAACTAAGAGTCTGAGTCCAGCCTGAGCCATCTAGTGGGACACTGTCTCACAAGAAAGAGAAAACAACAGAAATAAGCTTCTAAAAAGGCCAGGGCAATTAAATTTTGTTCATAGAGTCTTAAGGCATCTATTACGAACATAATCAAATATTTAAAGAAGAAATACGTACACTAGGAAATATGAAACTGAGGTAAAGTCAAAACTTTTTCAACGATCAATGAGCAATCTTTTTCTAAGTTTGGTGTTGGAACAAAAATAGAAAACCAGACTCAACCAGGTTAAAGATTAAGGTGCCATAGAAGGAAAGATCAGAACCATTGAGAACAAAGAAGGTAAAACATTCAATTAAAACACAAATAGAAAGTCAATAAAGTAATAAAAATGAGGAAAGCACTTCCAAGTACCTGGTACAGAGTGGCCTAAGCCTAATGCACTTTTGCTGTAGTTTTGGATAGAAAAAGACCGAGGAGCATCAAGAGTAACTATTTACCACCACATACAGCCTAGAGCAGACAGCCTGAAGTAGAAGAGCAGCAGGCCACGGTAATTGTAACTAGGTAAAGAAAATATCCTAATTTCTTCACGTGAGAAAGGGGCACACACCTTACACATCAGAACAAAGAAAAGTCAACTGTCTGCTTCAGAGCACTACATGGCAGAGGCGAGCAGTTTTCCGTTTTGTAATGCTAGGTGGATACGAGTATAATTTCTAAAAATAATTTTTCAGAAGTTAAAATAAGGTATTTTCAGAAAAGTAAAAACATATTCTAAGAGTTCACTGCTCATAGGACTTCTAAATATAAAATAAATCCATTTATTTAAGCAGAAACTATGACATTATTACAAATGAGAATTGCAGTTTATACAAAGAAATAAAGGCAGCATTTCTAATAGAGTTGCTTTAACCACAGCAAACCTGTTGTGAGCATAGCAGATACTCCTAAGGCTGGCAAACTTATGGAATAGTCAACGTGATATAGCAACTGAAGACAACAGCTTGGAAACTTCTTATGTGATTAAATATTTGTCATATACACTAGCAATCCAATTCTAAGTATCATCTCAAGTTCATCCAAATGTCATGTTCACACACAAAAACCTTATATAAATATATGTATCTTTATGCATAATCCTTCAACTTATTATAAAAACCCCAAATAGTCTTCAAATGTGAACTGGGTGTATAAATTTTGGTATGTTCATAAAATAGAAAATTCAAAGATTATCAAATCTTGAAATATATAACAGAGCAGAAGGATTGCAGGTATACAGTGAGTAAAGGATGTCCCACTTGAGAGGTTTTAGTACTTTATTGTCTTTATTTATAAAATGTTTTGGCAAAGGAAAACCATCACAGATACCATATTTGTAGTTGTAAGGATGCTTATCATAGAGAAAAGTCTTCTTTATAAATTTGGGAGTTTTCTGGCAAGAGGGAGAGCAGAGCAGAGCAGGAGTTGGGAAGTTGGGGAGGAAGATGAGGGATGAGGGCATAGGTGGGGAAAGTTAATCAAAATAAAAAATTATTAAAAAGTCCTGGCTATACAATCTAAAAGACAAAAAGGTTTGAAGATAGATATCGTACAAGAGTAAAAAATGCCATTCCATGAAGTAATGAGTTACTGAACAAAAACTCAGATTATGGGGTTTCCTCTCTGTAGGAGTTATTTGTTGGTAAGAAATACTAAAGGAGCTCTCAGAACAATAGAGGGCATTGTGGTTCTTCTTGCTTTTCCCACCAGAACTAATTGTGACTACCACACACTTCGAAAACAATGCTAAGAAAAGAAGCTGGGACTGAGAAGAAAGTGTCACTGGTGCTGGCTGGTTTTCAAGTTGCTAGGTGTTGCTAGGCAGGCTGGAGAGGGAGTAGATGACATCCATTGTCTTGGTGGCTGACACATCTATGAACTACAATACCAAACTCCCAGGAAATGTGTCTTTGTGCAATAGTAGCATGACAGCCATGGAGGTGACCAACTGCTTATCACTGGATTTGACTCCTGTTCCAGAGGAGAGACCCAGTAGTTAGTGCTGGAAACTCTGTCAAAAACCCATGACTGAGGAAGTCGAGGGCCTTAGGGAGGAATCTGATACTGTGGCTTAAGTTGATAAAGTAACAATAAATACATGCTTATATTCACAGACAAAGGCTACGTTCAACCTCGATCAGAGAAGCCTTCCTTTACAGTGAACCAGCGTTAATAAACAGACACATGGTTGCACAAAATGCTAGGACTGAGAGTTGATAGTTCATTCAAAAAAAAGAAAAAAAACCACTGATACTAACTCTTAAGGTAACAGGGAACATTGTAGAAGAGGGAATGGAAAAATAAATGCACTGGAAGAGAGAAAGGCAGAGAAATTCCAACTTCTGAGCACAATATGACCATGGTGATCATGATCTCATAGCTGCTGTTCCGGTTGACATTGGGTTATACAAGTTGCACCCACCCAACCGACGGTTATAGATGAGAAGAGGCTCATTTAAGGACTAACTATTGGCAATTACCAGATTATTATACAGCGCTAATGGATTGCTCCAAATCCATGGTCTCAAAATCATCCCTAGACAAGCTCTGGAAGCATGAAGAAATGAAGAGATAGATATATATTCCATATTCTAAATGAATATGGAAGAAGGGTGGAGCTCACAACAGTAGCAAGAGATAGGGACAGAGAAACTAGAATGAATATATACATATATTAAATTTCCAAGGAAAAAAATTTCACATTTTTAAAGCTATGTATTTGATTGTGGTAATGATTACAAGACCAGTAATTTTTCAAAGTTCATAGAATTTTTATAAAATTTTGTATACATTTTAAAACATGAAGATTGTATGACAGTAAAAGTAAAGTAAAAAGAGACTTACATAAAATAAAATAAGTTAAAAACTTCTAATAAATCTACAGTAGCATATCTGTGCAAAAGGATCAAAGGAATTACACATGAAATCTCTATCTTTTCAAATCATGTTGCTGATAATATTAAATACACATGACAAAAATATGAGCATAAACTTTACGCTATAAAAACTTAACTTGAAGTCAACTATAGATTGAATCATAAAAGGCAACAATTGTAACACCTACAGATTTAGAATAAAATCTTGTATTTGTGGAATGACTGTTTCTCAAACGTGAAAAGCACTGCATACATTAAGGATAAGCAGAGGACTGTAAGTCAATGATAATTCTAAGAATTTAGTAAGATTATTCATGTTATTGTCTAACATGTTCCTCATGTGAGTCTTAAAGGAGTAAGAACCCTGAGTGAATGGTATAAAGTCATGCTCCGCATGCTCAAAAGAAAAATTTGAAACCATGTGAAATGCCTCTATACACTCATTCATAAACTGCCAAAATCTAAATAAAAACAGGTAGTGGGTGGGATATAGAACTGGAATAGCATGTTGTTGTTATAGTATAGGATGGCCAGAAATAAACTTTGTAATTTCTTTTAATAAAAATATCCATTACATGGATATTTCGTGCATTTCAATAATTGCATTTCAAATTACTGAGTAGAAAATATGCGCAAACAACCTGCATATTAATTGTTTGTGCCATTTCATTAAAAGAATAGCAAACTATAAGAATCTTTAAAATTTATTAACGGCTATAATAGAAGAGTTTTGATAAGTCTACACAATGGAAGATGTACTCAGCACTAACAAGAAAGGAATTTGCTCATCTATGCAGCATCGAAAAATTTTTTAACAAACAAAGGCTCACACAAAGACTTCACAGGGTGCGGTTACATGACACTACAGTGACAGTAGGCATGTATGCATATGAGAAGTTGTCTACGCCTGAAGGACACGGGCAATAGGAAAAGAATGCCTAGCACCAAGAAGGAAAGTTTCTTCTTGATTAAATTACTGGGTAACTGTGGATTTACATTTCTAAAACTTATCAACTTATGTGTAGAAAACGAATTTTAAGGGTGTCGGGAAGATGATTCAGCAGCAGTAAGTACATGATACTTTTGCAGAAGACGTGGGCTCTATTCCTACATCCACTTGGCACCTCCCAACCACCTTTACCTTCAGGACTGTGTTATCCAATGCCTGCCTCTAGTCTCTGTGGAAAACCGCCATGCACAGGATGCATGTGCACTCATTTAGGCACATACTCAAATATCAAAATTAAGTCCATTTTACTGTATATAATTACATTTAAATAAAATTAAGAAAATGCAAAGAGTATAGATAGAAAAATCTATATGATCAATATCATTTCCATTTCAATAAGACACCTGATATTCCTGGAGGCTATGGATGTTGGTTATGTATGACAAAAACTAAGTTTGAATAAAAACTATTCTCACTAAGTGTTGTATTTATTTATATGACACACTGTACTTTGAATCTCTAATTTGCAATTTCCTGATGGTTTATGTGATTATGCTTCAATATTCTAACAGAAACTATTCTAAATAAAATGGGAATTGTTAAATGGTATCAAGCATACATTGTCTTATGGTTATAAGCATTTAAAATGTTTATCCTACCTATGAAAAGTCAAACTTTGTTTCTCATCCATTGTTTAGTAGCATAAGCATTTTCTGTCAACTCTCACCCAGTATGAGCACATGCTGGTAAAACAAATCATTTTTATCACCCCTTTAGGGCACGTTCTATTTCCCTCCTGCACTGTAATGAGGATAATTAATCTATATTATATTTCAGCATGTCTTTCAAGAAGCACACATTGCACTTGCTTTTCTTAATTTAAAGAACGCACATTTTTATATTTGGCTGTGTGATGGGTAGTAAAGCAGTTAATTTCATTTTCACTGCGTGCTCCTTTATGGGAAGTAGAAGGAAGGGAAAGGTGATGGGCGAGAAGAGGTTTACAGGAGGGCAATGGAGAACAGAAAACAGAAGCATGGACAGGAGACTAGCAGAGTGCAGTACACGGCAGAAAGGCAGAATGGGAAGTGAAGTAGACGTGGGGGTTCAAAAACACAAACTGCACATGAAAATTCTACAATTAGCTTCCATGCTAATTAAAATCGAAGGAAAATAATTTATTTATAACTAAATAGAATGCCATGCTCATTTTTTTGATAGAACATAAACATTTCCAATCATTTAATAGGTTATATGAACCTTTTAACTTTAGAAATCTAAACCTCATAAATTATTCACTTAAACCCTCTTCCATTTCGTCACTACAACCACTCAATATGTTTCAATTAAAGTAGGTGCATATTCCTACTGTGTTTACTTGGTATGGAATCCTATGTAACTATTGCTAGATCTCTGTGATGGTTTGCATAAGAACGGCCACAACAGGCTCATACACTTGAATGCACCGTCAGAGAGTTGCACTACTTGAGAAGGATTAGGAGGTGTGGCCTTGGCAGGGTGGCTGTGGACTTGTTGGAGTAAGTGTGTCACTGGGGTGGACTTCGGGCCTTCAAAAGCCCAAGCCAGTTCCAGTGTTTCTCTCTTCCTGCTGCCTGTGGATTTGGATATAGAACTCTCAGGTATTTCTCTGCCACTATATCTGTCTTTGAGCCCTACCAAGACAACGATGGGAGAAACCTCTAAAAGTCTAAGCAGACTCCAATCAAATCCTTCCTTTTTTTAAGTGTTTCTGTCTTTTCACAGCACTGGCTAAGGCAACTTTCTGTGTTGAAATTTGCTTGTGAAAACAGTGGAAAATTTCTAGATGTTTCTGAACTGGTCTGATCATATACGGTTTTCTTGATTTCTTATTTAAAATTCGCTCCTTTCACTTGTCCATCTCTCTACTTGCATAAGTGTAGCTTGGATAAGTGTATAGTGGCAGTTGGATTGACCATAGAGGTCTCTGTATTAACATCTTCTTTTTGTGCAATAACTCAGTGAAATTTCCCTAAGAGATTGAGAACTAGGCCACTGGCCTAATCATGGACTTTTTGTTCCAGATTCCTACTGATATACAATATATGTGTTCTCAGAAGAGTATACCCCTTGCTTTACTAGACTACCTCAGGCACAGGGAAACAATGAGAGTTTAACAAAATAATCATTTATTTTGGGAACAAAATCAGTGCTCTTAATACCACAGAGAAGGCTCTCATAAAGGGGAAATACCACATTGAGGTATGTGAAATTGAGGTTTTGGTTTTCTTCTGGATTGTGTTTTACAGATTTGCTTTATAGATTCTAACTAATAGACTTATAGATTATAGTTTATAGATTATAACTGCCTTTATAAAGTGTAAATGCTACCAGACAGAAAGGATAAAAATAAGCAATACAAGTAAACATAGAGTAAACTATTTCCTAGCATAATGAATTAAATAATAGAGGGGACATGGTAGCCACTGAGGAGAATAAGGAAAGGGCTCTCTGGATTGATAAGATGGAAACAGTGACATTGGGGTCATGGAGTGATCAGTTGGCAAGGATGCTAAGGCCAGTCCACCACTGTAACAGAAGCAGCTGGGACTAGAAGAAACCATGTGGATGAAGAACCAGGAGTGAGGATGAGAGTGGCCCAAAATGTACGGGACACCATATAGAAAATAGAAGGCTGAAACATGTTAAGAAGGCCAAATGAGGTCCTAGTGTATGACTTACTTTAGGAAAAAAATATCCACTACATGAAATACCATGGCTGTCTGCATAGATGGTAAGACAATGGCTTGATTTTTGCGGATCTGCTTTCCCTGATGATAGCCTGCAAATAATTCCACTATGGTACCCATAAATCTGAAAAATCTCCTAACTTACCAGGAATTACCTCCTCACCCACAACACTACCATCTGTTCATTCATAAGCAACATTTCTCAGACACTGTTTCCCTAGAATTCCCATTGAGAGCTCATGCAAATGCAACCAGTAGACATTCATTCTGATAAACAAGTCATCAGGTTTATGACTCTTCATTAAGAGAAATTGATGACTCTAACAGCAGTGGTCTGGAGATTTCTTACTATCACTTGCAGAACTGCTTTCAGAAAAAGCAATTGAATATATAAAAAAAGATTCCCCATGGCAGGGTCATGTGAAGAAGAAATAAAGTAAGTTTTCTGACTTGTCATAAAAGAAAGGGACTGTTGGTTTTTCATTTACAAACCGTGTCAGAGGAAAGAGAATCACTGTGCATTTATAGTGTATTTTCCTACCTAAATGTTTATTCCTACTTCCACCCTGAAAATCTAGTTTTAACATAGTAATAAAACCTTAAATTTAAGGAACCTTCTGAATTCTCAAATTGTGAGTTAAAGCTATTGTTATTGTAGCCTCTCAGATATATACTATTTATATCATTTATTTTATAGCATAAGTTGATTATATGAACCTTAGTCTAGTCTTTCTCTTAATTGTATTTAATCTTTGTTTTTACACTTCAGATTTTATCCCCCTCCCAGTCTACTCTCCAACTGTTCCATATCCCATACCCTCCCACCCCTGTTTCTACAAGGATGTCTCCACTTCCCCACTCCCTACTCCCTAGAGCCCCCAGTCTCTTGAGGGTTAGGTGCATCTTCTCTGACTAAGCTCATAACCTGCAATCCTCTGCTGTATGTGTTGGGGACCTCATATCAGCTGGTGTATGCTGTCTGGTTGGTAGTCCAGGGTCTGAGAGATCTCAGGAGTCCAGGTCAGTTCACACTGCTGGTCTTCCCACAGGGTCACTCTCCTCCTCAGCTTCTTCCAGCTTTTCCCTAATTCAACCACAGGGGTCAGCAGCTTCTACCCATTGGTTGGGTACAAATATCTGCATCTGACTTTTTTAGCAGTTTGTTGGGTATTTTGATGAGCAGTCATGATAGGTCCCTTTTGGTGAGAACTCCATAGCCTCTGTAATGGTGTCAGTTCATATGGCCTGCCCTTGAGCTGGCTCCCTCTTAGGGCCTGTCACTGGACTTTCTTTTCCTCAGGCTCTTCTCTGTTTTTGTCCCTGCAGTTTCTTCAGACAGGAACAAGTATGGACCAGAGCCCTTGACTGTGGGATGTCAACCCCATCACTCACTTGATGCCCTGTCTTTCTGCTGGAGGGTGGATCTACAAGTTCCCTTCCCCACAGTAGAGCCTTTCACCTAAGGTCCCTCCCTCTGAGTCCTAAGTGTCTCTGGTACATTCTGGAAGGTCCTCTCAATACCTCCCAAGGTTACCTGTTTCCATTCTTCCGGCTGTCCCTCAGGACTTCAGTCCTTCCCCCCACCCCACCCAATACTTGTCTAGTCTTCTTAAGAGCATAAATTGTTGTTTTAAAAATTTACCACACTTTAGTAAGAATCAGCTGGAGAACTTATAAAACACACAGATCTACAGCTTCAGGAGATTCTGGTAAGTTCTAAAGATTTACTCAATTGGCATCTTCTCGATAAAAGTTCTCAATGAGAAACACTTCATAAAGGTTGAATAGCTGAAATCTTGCTATCATAACATGATTTATGAAAAACAAAATTCAAAAAAGGGGTCAAAGGGAGGATAGCTTAAACTTAAACATATTTGCAAAATAGCTTTCTGATAATGCAACTAAACAGATATAAAGAAAGCACTTGTTTGGAAATATTTTTCATACAAAATTAGAATTTATAATTACAGTTAATTCCTTGTTAAGTCAGTATCTCAGAATACAGGATCTCCATGTTAATGGAAGCTAAGAAGATAACCACAAAATACACAGTGGAAATTCTGATCACAGGGCTGGAAGAGCTTTCGGCTTCAAGGATTACATCTACAGATTGTAGAGCTCATCAGGAGATTTATATGTGGGAAGAAAGTCAGCATCCATGGGTTAGGTAATTTTAAGAAGGATAATGGGAATATTGTTGTCACCTCCAAATAATCAAAGGACATTCATGAAGGAAACAGAGCAGCCATGTGAACTGCTGCAATAACTACTGAAGATGAGAGTTGTTGGGTAAACAGTGAGAGATCAATAGTCTGTGGCACTTACAGCTCTGCAGTAAAACCTCCACACACACAAACATTACAAAACATGAAGAGAGGGCAATTCCTAAATAGCCAGAATGTTATAAAAGAAAATCAGAAAATTAGCATGACATTATACATTTCCTAATACATCAAAGTCTATAAAATATAGACGCAACACCAGAATAAAAAAGACAAGTTACTAATCAGAATTTAACCTTTTTTTTAAAAGTTATAACATATAACATGAAGTTAAACATAATATACTAGGTAGTATATTCTGTCAGGCAAGGATTTTAAGTATGGCATATAGCCTGATAGCGTTTACTATATAATGAACTCGTTGTTCTTTATACTGTCGTTTCTCTAAATGTGAACTAGAGAGTGTATCAGTGATCTAAAATGGCCCCAATATTCAGATGTGACTCAGTGGTCTGAAGGGGCCTTGAATTCCAGACATCTGATAGGATTCCAGTTGATTCTGCCTCTTCTGATCTTGGAACTATAATCCCAGTAACAGTTAAGGCAACTGGAATTCATCAAAATGTTTCAGTTACTAGAGAGTGATTTAACAAAACCATGCTAGAGTTCAGCCCAAGACAGTCAAGGAGAGGCACACACATCTACATTTTTAACAAGTTCTCTGTGTAGTATAACTTGTGATGCACTGTGGAGCAGGGGTGGAGGGGGAAGGTGGAGGAGGGAGTGGAGGGCAGGATCTGAAGGACAGGTTGGAAGGAGACAAGCTACCTATAAACAATAGCCTTCCTCACACTTCCCTCCTGGGAGCTTTTACACTTTAAAATGTCCTTTATATTAACTTTCACTGGAGTTCAAAAGAATAAAGCTGTTAAGCAATGAGATTGCAAAATGATTTGTTCAGGGGCCTCTGCCCACCTGGGGATGGCCCTAAACCATTCAAAACAGGTTAAGTGATAGAAATTGAGTGAAAATACGTTTCAAATTCTCAAGAAGCCAAGAGGTTAATTATCAGGGTCAGTCCAGGATCCAGAACCTTGGGCCTTCGATTCAATACTTTCCTTAATGATTTGGAAAAGGAGGTGAAGTTTTGAAATTTGCAAGAAAATTTTATTGTAATTTTCTTGAGATTAGGGTAATTGGTTGAATTCAAAAAAGTCTTAGCAGTGTGGAGTAATTAAGAAATACAGAGGTTTATAAAAATCCATTCAAAACATGAAAGGGCAAAGAACATTTAAAAATAAATTTTTCCTATGGACGGACATGGTCTGAACTAAATGTGATTTTTCTCAGGGTAAGATTTGTTTGTCTCTTTGTGCAGTGAAGATATTTGTTCACTACCTAGAGGCAATAAAAATGGAATGAAGTATTAAACGATATTAAAGAGGCACCAAACTATGATACAGAGAAATATCCAATTTCTGAATCAATAACATCTCTTTACCTTACTATAGTAAAATAGTGTTTGTTTTAATAGTCCCATTGTTTTGAAGCTAAATGAAAGCCAGAAACAAGAAGACCAATGAGAAATTGTTATACTCATGAGAGAAATGATGTACCTTTAAAAAAATGAAGGACACACTTAGTTGAGAAAGAAGAAAATTAAAGGGTATAATAGTATATAAGGTAATGAATACTAATGGCAAAGCCAATTGGGAACTCTGATCTTCCCATATTTCTAAAGACCATTTTCTGGTAATGGAAAAAATATAACTCAATTATATTGGAAGATAGATAAATGTTATAGGCAAGGAGTATAATCATTATTAAGTGTCTTTCCATGAAAAGTCCATTGTAAAGGTATTATATTTTCAAGGTAAATAAAATGACAGCATAAGATAAGCAGACATTGTTAAAAATAATGGGCTATAGCTATAACTGAGGATGATGTGAAGGGGACTAGGTAATATGATCATTTAGAATTAGTAAGATAATTTTTCTCTAATTCTTACAGTACTTTGCAGTACAGCAAAGAAAAAGAAAATGAAGAGAGGAAATGTGTCTGTGTTTAACCTGACTCATACAGAGCATCTAGTTTCTTGGACCAACTACTTCTAAGAGAAAAACAAACAAAATATTTTTTAAAAAGTTGTTTACAGGGGCTAGAGACATCTGAGTGATTCATAACTATCTTAGTTAGGGTTATATTTCTGTGAACAGACACCATGACCAAGGCAGCCCTTCTAAAAAAATATTTAATTAGGGCTGACTTACAGGTTCAGAGGTTCGGTCCATTATCATCAAGGTGGGAATATGGCAGCATCTAGACAGGTGTGGTGCAAGGAGAACTGAGAGTTCTTCAATAGAAGGCAGTGAGGAGAAGACTGGTTTCCAGGCAGCTAGAATGAGGGTCTTAACACTCACTTCCACAGTGGCACACGTCCTCCAACAAAGCCCATACCTATTCCAACAAGGCCGCACCTCCAAACAGTGCCACTCCCTGGACCAAGCATATTCAAACCACCACAAGAATATGCTCTTCTCTTCCAGAGGACCAGAGCTCCAGAGTTTGGCTTCAACCCACATCAGGTGTTAACTTCAGCTCTAGGTAATTTCCTATTTATAGGAGAAATGCATTGAAAACTAAGTAGATGTTGGGACTAGGGATATAGCTCAGTGGTATAAGATTTGCCTAACATGTTAATGGCCCTGAATTTAATCCTAACACTATAACATAATAAAAAATGTATATACAAATTAAGTTGAAGTCATTGCAAAAAGCCTCAAGTCATGAAATTCTAATCATTTAGTGATCAAGTAATGCATACTATGTGTGAGTACCAAGTGTGGGCTGGGAACTTGCAGGCAGAAGAGATAGAGTCCATGACTTCATTAAGCAAACAATATCATAGTTATATCACAATATGAGAACAGAATCACAAAGAAAGCATATGAATGTATGATGTTAGAGACTATATAGAGGTTATCCTGGCCAGAATTATAGTGAGGTAGGCAGCTAAGGAAGCTGGAGCAATAACTTAATGTTTATATCCTGAAACACAACAATGAGGCAGAGGAAGTTAAACTGGAATCTTATGTGCTTTTGAAACACCCATATTCAGTGACATATCCTATAGCAAGGCCACACCCTCTAATCCTTCTAAAACAGTTTCACCAACTTGGCCCCAAGCACTCAAGCATGAGACCATGGGGATCCTTTTCATTCAACCACCACAACTACACTCAGGAAAATTTGTAATTTAAGACAATTAAAGAAGCAAATAGGTCAAATAACAATTTTTAAATTGTGGGATATAAAATAAAACTAAAACATATAGCTAGATAAGATAAAAGATGGATGGTGGAAAGGAAAGGCCACAGGAGGGCCTTTTCATTGGAAAACCAGCTACACTGAGCACAGCATTTTGACTTGAATCAAAGACCATAGGCATTGACATCATTGAAAAATAAATTCCTCATTGTTTCATTATTTCTTTTCTATTCCAATTGGAATATAGAGTTGATTTTATATGAATAATATCTCAATTTACTAAAGAAGCGTGAGTTTGGTAAAGAAAAATAATTATTTAAAGAAACTATTATTTTTAAACTGAAAAAGATTTCATAAGTTCTGAAAGTATGAAAAGAAACAAAACATAGGTACAAGTTTAAGGTATTTTGAGTTACAACATCTAAGATTTATATTTTTACATTTACTTATTTACTTAGTTGCATATTTAGTGTATGAGTGTGTGTGTGTGCGTGCATGCGTTGTGCGTGTGTGCATGTGTGTATGTGTGTAGTATACATGTACATATGTGAGTATACAGATGTGTGCTTGAATATGAGATACTAAAGGTCAATGTCAGTGCTGTCTTCCATTGCTCTCCACATTATTTCAGGACAAGTTTGCACATAAGCCTAGAAACCTCTCTGTATAAGCAAGACCAATTGGCCAACAATTCCCCAACTTTAGAGGATCTTTTTACCTCTATCCCAAACCCACCTTCTGGTGCTATAACTACTCACTACTGTTGCTCTTAGCTTTCACATGGGTCCTGGAGATGTACACTAAGATCTCTATGCTTAAGCACCAAATTTTTCTCAGTGAGCCACCTGCTTAGGCCCATTAAAACATTTTCTATTAAAATATTCATGTAATAAAATGGCCTCACTATACTATTTTAATAAATTATTCCAAACTTATTGTTTTTTATTGTGATAATCTAAAGTATTTGAAATTTACTATTTTCATTGGGATAATCTATTGTAAATATGCCAAAAGAAGTGGTGATCCAGTGCTATTTTGTATAAGATTCTGAGAAACCCTGATTCAAGTGGAAACAGAATACAGGACTGACATGGTTAAAGGGACCTGTTTAATTAGGTCATTTTGTGCTGAAAGAAACTAAAAGAGAGCTTGTATCAATGAAATCCAGACAACAAGGTAAGAAAAGGTTGGGATAAGGTGGGATCAACCACAACAACTGCATAGTTTAAAGAGAATTGTTATTGAAGAATTGTTATTGAACAAACAGCTTTTAGCAGCTTAAGAATCATCTAACATAATTGTACTTAGAATATAAAATAAGTTCAGAGATATTATCCTGAGAGAATTTTATACTGAACAAGTATGGTACAAATTCAATCACTACTGTCTACCAATTTGCACCCTTGTATATTATTCACGCAAACTGAACCCTTTCTCTGTAAATCTAAAGTAAACTTTACTTTCTATTATTGTCATAAGAATCAAATGACATGCTTCTTACATATTTAATTTACTGCCACAATACCTACACTTATTAAAACTAAATCAGAGCAAGAATAACCATGTATACTTTCTAAAAATAATTGTATCACATTTATGCATGTGTTGTGTCAGTTACTCTGAGTATCATGTTTGTCAAAGTAGCTTTTAGAATGACTTGGATCAAGCACTAACTTTTCTCCTTCAGTACAGATAGACAGAATGGATTGAATTGATGATACCTTCAAAAGAATCTGCAAATGAATCTTTGTGGACATAATTAAATGGAGGTCCTCAAGGTGACATGATCTTGGATTAGGATAGACTCTCAATCAAGTGGTAAATGTCTGAATTAAAAGGTAGACCAATAGGCTACAACAAACCCATAATCACAGAGATAGGTCTGGGTAATCACTATGTTCACAAAACAAAATGAAGAAACAGAACATAACATGGAAGAAAGGGATCAAAGACAGGTGGTGGGGTGAGAGTAAGCACGGAATATGCAAGACTAATTTGAAACTGTAATAATTTTTGAAAACCCAAACCTCCTACAAGTGTCACAGAGTGATTGTGAACTATTTTCTGTGGAATCAAATTCAACAAAGGAAAGACTTGCTTATAAAACTGTGTATACGACACCCGCGGATCCCGGCCCGCAGCAGCTCTCTGCTCCCAGACCCGGTGAGAGAGAGACCCAACCGCCTGGTCAGGTGGGCACTCCTGAGGCTGCAGAGCAGAAGAGACCACCAACACTGCTCACCGCTGCCCACATCCCTGGCCCAAGAGGAAACTGTATAAGGCCTCTGGGCTCCCGTGGGGGAGGGCCCAGGAGCGGCAGGACCCCTGCCTGAGACACCACCGGAACCTGAAAGAAACAGACCTGATAAACAGTTCTCTGCACCCAAATCCCTTGTGTGGGAGAGCTAAACCTTCAGAGAGGCAGACAAGCCTGGGAAACCAGAAGAGACTGCTCCCTGCACACACATCTCTGACGCCAGAGGAAAAAGCCAAAGACCATCTGGAACCCTGGTGCACTGAAGCTCCCGGAAGGGGCGGCACAGGTCTTCCTGGTTGCTGCCGCTGCAGAGAGCCCGTGGGCAGCACCCCACGAGCGAACCTGAGCCTCAGGACCACAGGTAAGACCAAATTTTCTGCTGCAAGAAAGCTGCCTGGTGAACTAAAGACACAGGCCCACAGGAACAGCTGAAGACCTGTAGAGAGGAAAAACTACACCCCCGAAAGCAGAACACTCTGTCCCCATAACTGACTGAAAGAGAGGAAAACAGGTCTACAGGACTCCTGACACACAGGCTTATAGGACAGTCTAGCCACTGTCAGAAATAGCAGAACAAAGTAACACTAGAGATAATCTGATGGCGAGAGGCAAGCGCAGGAACCCAAGCAACAGAAACCAAGACTACATGGCACCATCGGAGCCCAATTCTTCCATCAAAACAAACATGGAATATCCAAACACACCAGAAAAGCAAGATCTAGTTTCAAAATCATTTTTGATCATGATGCTGGACGACTTCAAAAAAGACATGAAGAACTCCTTTAGAGAACAAGTAGAAGCCTACAGAGAGGAATCGCAAAAATGCCTGAAAGAATGGCAAAAATCCCTGAAAGAATTCCAGGAAAACATAAATAAACAAGTAGAAGCCCATAGAGAGGAGACACAAAAATCCCTAAAGAATTCCAGGAAAACATAAATAAACAAGTAGAAGCCCATAGAGAGGAGACACAAAAATCCCTGAAAGAATTCCAGGAAAACACAATCAAACAGTTGAAGGAATTAAAAATGGAAATAGAAGCAATGAAGAAAGAACACATGGAAACAACCCTGGATATAGAAAACCAAAAGAAGAGACAAGGAGCTGTAGATACAAGCTTCACCAACAGAATACAAGAGATGGAAGAGAGAATCCCAGGAGCAGAAGATTCCATAGAAATCATTGACTCAACTGTCAAGGATAATGTAAAGCGGAAAAAGCTACTGGTCCAAAACATACAGGAAATCCAGGACTCAATGAGAAGATCAAACCTAAGGATGATAGGTATAGAAGAGAGTGAAGACTCCCAGCTCAAAGGACCAGTAAATATCTTCAACAAAATCATAGAAGAAAACTTCCCTAACCTAAAAAAAGAGATACCCATAGGCATACAAGAAGCCTACAGAACTCCAAATAGATTGGACCAGAAAAGAAACACCTCCCATCACATAATTGTCAAAACACCAAACGCACAAAATAAAGAAAGAATATTAAAAGCAGTAAGGGAAAAAGGTCAAGTAACATATAAAGGGAGACCTATCAGAATCACACCAGACTTCTCGCCAGAAACTATGAAGGCCAGATGATCCTGGACTGATGTCATACAGACCCTAAGAGAACACAAATGCCAGCCCAGGTTACTGTATCCAGCAAAACTCTCAATTAACATTGATGGAGAAACCAAGATATTCCATGACAAAACCAAATTTACACAATATCTTTCCACAAATCCAGCACTACAAAGGATAATAAATGGTAAAGCCCAACATAAGGAGGCAAGCTATACCCTAGAAGAAGCAAGAAACTAATCGTCTTGGCAACAAAACAAAGAGAATGAAAGCACACAAACATAACCTCACATCCAAATATGAATATGAAGGGAAGCAATAATCACTATTCCTTAATATCTCTCAATATCAATGGCCTCAACTCCCCAATAAAAAGACATAGATTAACAAACTGGATACGCAACGAGGACCCTGCATTCTGCTGCCTACAAGAAACACACCTCAGAGACAAAGACAGACACTACCTCAGAGTGAAAGGCTGGAAAACAACTTTCCAAGCAAATGGTCAGAAGAAGCAAGCTGGAGTAGCCATTCTAATATCAAATAAAATCAATTTTCAACTAAAAGTCATCAAAAAAGATAAGGAAGGACACTTCATATTCATCAAAGGAAAAATCCACCAAGATGAACTCTCAATCCTAAATATCTATGCCCCAAATACAAGGGCACCTACATACGTAAAAGAAACCTTACTAAAGCTCAAAACACACATTGCACCTCACACAATAATAGTGGGAGATTTCAACACCCCACTCTCATCAATGGACAGATCATGGAAACAGAAATTAAACAGTGATTTCGACAGACTAAGAGAAGTCATGAGCCAAATGGACTTAACAGATATTTATAGAACATTCTATCCTAAAGCAAAAGGATATACCTTCTTCTCAGCTCCTCATGGTACTTTCTCCAAAATTGACCATATAATTGGTCAAAAAACGGGCCTCAACAGGTACAGAAAGATAGAAATAATCCCATGCGTGCTATCGGACCACCACGGCCTAAAACTGGTCTTCAATAACAATAAGGGAAGAATGCCCACATATACGTGGAAATTGAACAATGCTCTACTCAATGATAACCTGGTCAAGGAAGAAATAAAGAAAGAAATTAAAAACTTTTTAGAATTTAATGAAAATGAAGATACAACATACACAAACTTATGGGACACAATGAAAGCTGTGCTAAGAGGAAAACTCATAGCGCTGAGTGCCTGCAGAAAGGAACAGGAAAGAGCATATGTCAGCAGCTTGACAGCACACCTAAAAGCTCTAGAACAAAAAGAAGCAAATACACCCAGGAGGAGTAGAAGGCAGGAAATAATCAAACTCAGAGCTGAAATCAACCAAGTAGAAACAAAAAGGACCATAGAAAGAATCAACAGAACCAAAAGTTGGTTCTTTGAGAAAATCAACAAGATAGATAAACCCTTAGCCAGACTAACGAGAGGACACAGAGAGTGCGTCCAAATTAACAAAACCAGAAATGAAAAGGGAGACATAACTACAGATTCAAAGGAAATTCAAAAAATCATCAGATCTTACTATAAAAACCTATATTCAACAAAATTTGAAAATCTTCAGGAAATGGACAATTTCCTAGACAGATACCAGGTATCGAAGTTAAATCAGGAACAGATAAACCAGTTAAACAACCCCATAACTCCTAAGGAAATAGAAGCAGTCATTAAAGGTCTTCCAACCAAAAAGAGCCCAGGTCCAGACGGGTTTAGTGCAGAATTCTATCAAACCTTCATAGAAGACCTCATACCAATATTATCCAAACTATTCCACAAATTGAAACAGATGGAGCCCTACCGAATTCCTTCTACGAAGCCACAATTACTCTTATAACTAAACCACACAAAGACACAACAAAGAACGAGAACTTCAGACCAATTTCCCTTATGAATATCGACGCAAAAATACTCAATAAAATTCTGGCAAACCGAATTCAAGAGCACATCAAAACAATCATCCACCATGATCAAGTAGGCTTCATCCCAGGCATGCAGGGATGGTTTAATATACGGAAAACCATCAACGTGATCCATTATATAAACAAACTGAAAGAACAGAATCACATGATGATTTCATTAGATGCTGAGAAAGCATTTGACAAAATTCAACACCCCTTCATGATAAAAGTCCTGGAAAGAATAGGAATTCAAGGCCCATACCTAAACATAGTAAAAGCTATATACAGCAAACCAGTTGCTAACATTAAACTAAATGGAGAGAAACTTGAAGCAATCCCACTAAAATCAAGGACTAAACAAGGCTGCCCACTCTCTCCCTACTTATTCAATATAGTTCTTGAAGTTCTAGCCAGAGCAATCAGACAACAAAAGGAGATCAAGGGGATACAGATCGGAAAAGAAGAGGTCAAAATATCACTATTTGCAGATGACATGATAGTATATTTAAGTGATCCCAAAAGTTCCACCAGAGAACTACTAAAGCTGATAAACAACTTCAGCAAAGTGGCTGGGTATAAAATTAACTCAAATAAATCAGTTGCCTTCCTCTATACAAAAGAGCAACAAGCCGAGAAAGAAATTAGGGAAACGACACCCTTCATAATAGACCCAAATAATATAAAGTACCTCGGTGTGACTTTAACCAAGCAAGTAAAAGATCTGTACAATAAGAACTTCAAGACACTGAAGAAAGAAATTGAAGAAGACCTCAGAAGATGGAAAGATCTCCCATGCTCATGGATTGGCAGGATTAATATAGTAAAAATGGCCATTTTACCAAAAGCAATCTACAGATTCAATGCAATCCCCATCAAAATACCAATCCAATTCTTCAAAGAGTTAGACAGAACAATTTGCAAATTCATCTGGAATAACAAAAAACCCAGGATAGCTAAAGCTATCCTCAACAATAAAAGGACTTCAGGGGGAATCACTATCTCTGAACTCAAGCAGTATTACAGAGCAATAGTGATAAAAACTGCATGGTATTGGTACAGAGACAGACAGATAGACCAATGGAATAGAATTGAAGACCCAGAAATGAACCCACACACCTATGGTCACTTGATTTTTGACAAAGGAGCCAAAACCATCCAATGGAAAAAAGATAGCATTTTCAGCAAATGGTGCTGGTTCAACTGGAGGGCAACATGTAGAAGAATGCAGATCGATCCATCCTTATCACCCTGTAGAAAGCTTAAGTCGAAGTGGATCAAGGACCTCCACATCAAACCAGACACACTCAAACTAATAGAAGAAAAACTAAGGAAGCATCTGGAACACATAGGCACTGGAAAAAAATTTCCTGAACAAAACACCAATGGCTTATGCTCTAAGATCAAGAATCGACAATTGGGATCTCATAAAACTGCAAAGCTTCTGTAAGGCAAAGGACACTGTGGTTAGGACAAAACGGCAACCAACAGATTGGGAAAAGATCTTTACCAATCCTACAACAGATAGAGGCCTTATATCCAAAATATACAAAGAACTCAAGAAGTTAGACCGCAGGGAAACAAAGAACCCTATTAAAAAATGGGGTTCAGAGCTAAACAAAGAATTCACAGCTGAGGAATGCCGAATGGCTGAGAAACACCTAAAGAAATGTTCAACATCTTTAGTCATAAGGGAAATGCAAATCAAAACAACCCTGAGATTTCACCTCACACCAGTGAGAATGGCTAAGATCAAAAACTCAGGTGACAGCAGATGCTGGCGAGGATGTGGAGAAAGAGGAACACTCCTCCATTGTTGGTGGGATTGCAGACTGGTAAAACCATTCTGGAAATCAGTCTGGAGGTTCCTCAGAAAATTGGACATTGAACTGCCTGAGGATCCAGCTATACCTCTCTTGGGCATATATCCAAAAGTTGCCCCAACATATAAAAACGACACGTGCTCCACTATGTTCATTGCAGCCTTATTTATAATAGCCAGAAGCTTGAAAGAACCCAGATGCCCTTCAACAGAAGAATGGATTCAGAAAATGTGGTACATCTACACAATGGAATATTACTCAGGTATCAAAAACAACGAGTTTATGAAATTCGTAGGCAAATGGTTGGAACTGGAAAATATCATCCTGAGTGAGCTAACCCAATCACAGAAAGACATACATGGTATGCACTCATTGATAAGTGGCTATTAGCCCAAATGCTTGAATTACCCTAGATCCCTAGAACAAACGAAACTCAAGACGGATGATCAAAATGTGAATGCTTCACTCCTTCTTTAAATGAGGAAAAAGAATACCCTTGGCAGGGAAGGGAGAGGCAAAGATTAAAACAGAGACTGAAGGAACACCCATTCAGAGCCTGCCCCACATGTGGCCCATACATATACAGCCACCTAATTAGACAAGATGGATGAAGCAAAGAAGTGCAGACAGACAGGAGCTGGATGTAGATCGCTCCTGAGAGACACAGCCAGAATATGCAAATACAGAGGTGAATGCCAGCAGCAAA
The DNA here is from genome assembly GCF_021556685.1 of Rattus norvegicus. Classification (NCBI taxonomy): domain Eukaryota; kingdom Metazoa; phylum Chordata; class Mammalia; order Rodentia; family Muridae; genus Rattus; species Rattus norvegicus. Next base: position 230,469,262 of record NC_141535.1, on the reverse strand, counting down.
CCACTGAACTGAGAATAGGTCCCCTGTTGAAGGAATCAGAGAAAGAACTGGAAGAGCTTGAAGGGGCTCGAGACCTCAAAAGTACAACAATGCCAAGCAACCAGAGCTTCCAGGGACTAAGCCACTACCTAAAGACTATACATGGACTGACCCTGGACTCTGACCCCATAGGTAGCAATGAATATCCTAGTAAGAGCACCAGTGGAAGGGGAAGCCCTGGGTCCTGCTAAGACTGAACCCCCAGTGAACTAGTCTATGGGGGGAGGGCGGCAATGGGGGGAGGGTTGGGAGGGGAACACCCATAAGGAAGGGGAGGGGGGAGGGGGATGTTTGCCCGGAAACCGGGAAAGGGAATAACACTCGAAATGTATATAAGAAATACTCAAGTTAATAAAAAAAAAAAAAAAGGTCTCCCAAACAAAAAGAGCCCAGATGGGTTCAGTGCAGATTTCTATCAGACCTTCATAGAAGACCTCATACCAATACTATCCAAACTATTTCACAAAATTGAAACAGATGGAGCCCTACCGAATTCCTTCTATGAAGCCACAATTACTCTTAAAAAAATAAATAAATAAAACTGTGTATACAGGAAACAGAAGGGGACCCAAAACAATGGCTGAGGACTCAAGTTCTTTTCCTAGCACCGAAGGGTCAGCTCATAACCATCCCTATCATCAGGTCCCATAGATCTGACACTCTCCTTTGTCCTACATAAATCAGGCACACACGTGAGGCAGCCAAACTGCAAATGCACATATAAACCAATTAACTGATTTTAAATTTTAAATTTCTAAAAATCTTAGGGCTTCTATGATTGAATGATCAAAGACAGAAGAAAAAGCTATTCTGAAATAGAATTATGATAAATTCTGGATAAAATAGTTTTATGCAAACCACCCCAAGGAAGTAGGGCACTATGTTCTATGTCATTTCTCAGAGTTTCTTCCTTATAATTTCTTCTTAAATTGCAGTTTCCTAATTACTTCTGATCACTGTGCATTTCTCCAGTTTGCATCAGAACAAAGCAAATTTCAGTTCCTGCTGACTGTCCCCAAGGGAGATCTGATTCTGGTCTCAGTCCTTCCTCAGCAGCTTTGCACTTGTGATCATTATTATGCAAATTGCCATTGGCAAGTGAAGAATTCCTAATCTTGAACCTGGAAAAAAATGAGTCTCATTATTGTCTTAAATGTACTTTCTTCATTTCGTTGACAACGGTCAAATATATAAATACAAATCAGAAAAAGCTTTCGAGTGGGTTCACAGGATTGACTGGGCCCTCACGTTTTAGGTTCTTGTTTAGATGGGCTTTCACAGGACGTTATATCATTAGATGAGTTTCAGAGACGACTTGAAGCGTAGATGGTTAGTTAATATTATGACATTATATTGTCATTATTTCAGAACTTCATAATTCAGACATCGCAAAATGAAATGGCATGGTGACAAATTTAACTACAAGGTTTTAAAGAGACAAATAAAATGTAACAAGCCTCTGTGTTAGATTGGTTTGTCTCAAAGTGACTTGGGCAATGGGTTGTCTAGAGGCCCGAATGAATGAATAGAGATTAATTTTGAAAAGATTATCAGACCATAATCTATGTGAGGCATCTCTCCTTTCTTGGCCTCAGTTTAGTTAAATTATGTATAATAATGGCACTCATTGCATAAGACCACAAGAAGGAGCGAACTGGAAAAGCACTTAGCTTCCACCACGGAATCAGTGCGTGGAGTAGTTGTTCCTGTGACAGACATTGCCAGAGTGGTTACAGTGGCACGGGCTAGAAGACTCAGTCAATAACTTTCCTATCCACTTGCTACGCCCTCCCATTCCTTTCTTACCAAATTTGACCAGTGTTTATTCATATCTCTAATTAATCATATTTTATATAGCTAGATATCATAACAAAAATAGGTATCAAGGCACGGATTTGAGTTATTCGCAGAAACTGTAAGCATATAAGACAAATGTAATTATAGAATAGAGGAAACACAAACATTCTGTTAAAATGTAGAATATTTTTTTCAGTTTTGGATTTCTTAAATCCATAAGGAAAAAAACACGCTTTAAAGCATACATTTTTTTAGATACTAGAGAAGAAAGATGTGAAAGAAACAGTCCAGCAAAACTGGGGACATTTGCTTCGAGCTTTCAAGTGCATGCAAGCAGTTGCTTTTTTGTGACAGCAGCAGCTGGGATGAATTATTTTACTTAACACTACTGATTTTAGGTTCTCAAGTCTTAACAAAAGTTCAAGCCAGGTCTCGAGCCACACTCTGAAGCCAATCAAGCAGACTGACCATCTTAACATTTAATTGCTTTCCACCGGAGTAATAAGTACAATCACAAGGCTCTATTCAGTGGAGCTCTTCTCCCGAATAATCTACAGCATTATGGAAACACAGCAATGGTCCCTTTGAGGTTCTTAAGTATGTCTCCAATTTTCTCTATTATGAAAGCAGTTAATGGCCTACATTCCATTTCTATATGACAGGAATACTAACAACAAAAGTCTGCAAGATAAATGACTAAACTGGAATTGAGTGGCTTTGTTGGAAACATTCTTTATCATTATTTTTATTACATTCTTATTTTCTTTTTTACACTCCAGATTTTATTCCCCTTCCAGTCTACCCTCTGACTGTTCTACATCCCATAACCCCCACGACCCTCATGTCTCCATGAGGATGTCCCCACCACACCCACCTCACCAGACCTCTAAACGACCTGGGCCTCCAGTCTCTTAAAGGTTAGGTGCATGCTCTCTGACTGAATCCAGACCCAGCAGTTGTCTGCTGTAAATGTATTGGGTGCCTCATATTAGCTGCTGTGTGCTGCCTGGTTGGTGATCCAGTGTCTGAGAGATCTTGGGGGTCCAGGTTGATTGAGACTGCTGGTCCTCCTACAGGTTTGCCCTCCTCCTCAGCTTCCTCCAGCTGTTCCTTAATTCAACCAGAGGTGTCAGCAGCTTCTGTTCGTTGGTTGGGTGGAATTATCTGCATCTGACTCTTTCAGCTGCTTGTTGGAAACATTCTTAACCATGACAAAAACTAATATGGCTTCTTATTTTCTTCTACTTTCTGCCATACTTATATTTCAGGACTACTTTACTTTTGTTGCAAAATAACATGTTGCTATACATTCTTAAGAATAGGTTTCCAGAGTTGTATATGTACCCTGAAGGCGAGCTGTCCTTTTAAAAATCATTATCAAATATTATTAAAAAAAACTTTAACAGCAAACTCATCTATTGCCTATATAAAATGTTTGTGAATGCCGATTCTAAACAATAACATGTTAGTATTCTTCATGATGTATTTTGATAGGAGAACATAATTTCTAAGTCTCTCCTTAGATGACAACCTTATTAGTTATTTATGTTTTTGGTGAGAAAGGAGTCAGAACACATATAAGAAACCACAGACTGATTAATTTATTTAATCAGATTAATTTATTTCCATGAATTTTGCTCAATATTTGGAATATCCCTCTACTCCTTCTGTCACTGCCATCCGCCTCAGACTGTTTTGTCTTAGTATGAGTCAACCTGAGTACCTGGCTAGGTTTCCCTTTGAGTTATTACCATCTTTATGTCTTCAACATCTCATTAAAAATATCAATGGCTGGGTCCAACTGCTTTAATTTCATTTTATAGTTGCCAGTCAGCTGAGGAGATAATGGTGTTTTCAAAAATATAGAACAATTTGCTGCTTCTTCGGGGAGAAACTTGGAGTTGAAGTTTGTCAAATGTTCTCTCCATGTCTGCCAGACACACATTGCCAGATCTCTTCATTTCTGGTCAGCAACAATACAACTCTCATTACATCCCAACTCATATACTGTCAGTATAAAAACCAATCCTCAGCGACGTCCCTTGGAGACTTTGGAAAGGGTTTGTATAAACCAAACCCTTCCCTGCTCTGGAAGAGTATGGGTGCTGGGTGTCCTTTCTTCGTGCACAGGAATTAGGGTGAATGGGTGTCCCGAATATACAGACTAGCTACGGTGAGGGATTTTGTGGTCCTCTGACGTGCCGAAGCCTTTCTCGTCTGTATACGTGTCCACCAGTAGAACTTGCCCATGGCTCTGTCATGTGTTGGAAGGAAGTACAGACCTTCTTCCCCTACCATTCTTGCACCCAGTCTCCTGTTCCTATTCTTAAGACTCAGTCTTCCATTTAATACCTTTTTACAAAGAGAATCTTGTTCTGTGGTAGGGGGTCACATGTAACCCATGTATAGTATAGAGAAAGCTAAAACTACGATAACTGCAGCTAATACTATATTTTTAGGCATGTGTCACTGTTCCTTTGAGCAGATATGATGAGACATTTTCCTCTCCTTTCGTCTCCATACATAGAACTGGCTTATGCTGAGGTTCACAATATTATATTAAAAACATGATTATAAGAGATATGGACATCGCAGGGCCAACAGGTCTTTTCTGAATAAAGATACTTGGAGTAGGTAATTTTTGAGATAATGCACAAATGAGAGAAGCTCCAAAATGTCAGTCTTTCATAAGGGGAGTAAATAGCCAGAAACAAAATCTTCCTCTGCCCCTGTGATTCTTTCTATGTGAAGGAGAAAATGGTTGATGACATCTCTCTAGACAAAGTCAACAGAGAAAGTGTGCATCTGACTTTCCATAACACAGTCCTGTGCTTCTGCTACCTGTCCTGCGCTAAGCAGTCTCCTGAGCAGGATCATTCATTTGTTTCAGGTAAGTATGAAAGTTCAGCTGGAGGACACGAACACTTAGAGACCATCCTAGCTATGACCCCCTTTCTCCAGGTGATCTCCACGTGAACGTGCGTTACTAACCTTCTGTTTCTTCTTCTCTTCTTAATCCCTGTCTCATGACAATAAAGCCCAGTCAAAATCTTATGAAGTACTAGGAAATATCTTCCTCCCTAAAACTAGGTACGTGATACCACAAATGCTAGGTGGGACCTACTGAACTTTAGTCTCCCTAAGGGAGGAAAATTTATGTAAATTTCTTTATCATGGATATATTTTCTTCCCTGTAAAAGCAATGTAGAAAGAATGATCATAGAACTCAGGGAGATAAAACATCACCATTAATAACTTAATGTCATAATTTTCACCTAAAAGGTAGACAAGAAAATTATTTATGGTCGTGGTGACCTATGAAAAGAAGGAAGGAAAATTCCCTGAGATTAATTACTGAGTGATAAACATTCAGCATACTCTAAGTCTTGACTAATTATATCTCCAAAAATATGTATATAACATTCAGATTGAGAACAGAATGGCATAAGTTGTCTAGAACTGGATGGGTGTGGTAGGATTCCAGTTTTTATAGAGTTAGGGTGGCAAAGTCTAATTCTGGTTCTGTGTAAGTCATTCTTTTTGCCAGAAAGACACCACCAACTACAGACATTTGTCGCCACAGAGGTCTTTATCAGTCTATATTTTAACACAACATATAGCTGTTCCCCTCATATTATAATGTCTAAGAGGTTTTTTTAAAAGCCACAAAAGAATGGATTCATTGTTGTATATCTCTAAACATAGTTACCCTGAGTAGTAAAAACATTTTTATGGAGAAATTTAGTAGCATAAGAAATAAAGAAGCTTTATTGCATAAATATTAAACAAAGCACTCTTCATTTAGTAACAGATAAGCAAGAGAGTGGTCATTAGAATACACGGTGAACTTACTTAGATTTACATAATAATGGATGGAATTAACCATATTTAATGTTATTAGAGAATAGCAAATCTTTCTCATCATAATCATCTTGATCTACTTCTGTCCTCAGAAATTTTAATTCATCTAACTTAAAATGTGTTCAACAAAAGCACTTCACAATATTAGTGCAATTTGCATCAAATGCACTAGAGAAAATTACCTAATACAATTTTCTAAACCATTTAGTATCATGAACTTGGCACTAAAAGGAGAAAATTGCATTTTATGATTCGCAGGCTGCGGGAAACATCATACACCTGAATTCACACAATCTACATATTTTATATGATTCTCTCAATGAAAAACCAAGCCTTTAACAAACCAGAACACTAACTTAAGTGCTTTACTGCATTAGAGTGAAACAGAAGATAAAACATCTAACTCGACTTGAGAAACAAATGCTTTAACTATAAAAACACTTTAATCATTTATCTCCTGTTTTCACAATAAAATTATGTCTTTCCTTATCCCTGCTGTCATTTTTATAATACTGGATGGATAAAAATAACAGGGACTTAAATTATGTATATAGTTACATTACTAAATCCAAATGCCTTGAATTAAAGACTACCAAGTAAAGGCATCAAAGAAAGAGATGCTTTCCCCACTCGTTCAGTCTAAAGATTACATCATCCATTGTCTGTTTCATGTAGAGGGAGTCACAGGAACAAAGGTGAATTTCTTTTATTGGTATATACTTCTCTTACATAACTCTTCCTCCTGCTTTACTTATGCATTAATTAAATACACTGGGTATAGTTATTCATGTAGAAAAGTTAACTTGTAAGCTAAGTTTCTTGATATGTAACCCCATAGACACCCATCAAAGAAGTCAAGCATTTGCCATGTGTTCTGCAACACGAGGACCTTTTCTTCTCAAATGAGAAGGTCCAGGTGCCTATCATTTCTCTCTCATCTTCATCACAACGTGGCACCCAGCAGCACTGACTACACAGCTTTAATAAAAGTTTCCTTGAGATTCTTCTGGTGACGTGCTACTTAAAATGTAGAAGGATGACATTTCAACTCAGATAGCCCAAACCTATTCATCCTGTTAAAGGAAATAGAAAACGTCTCTTAACTCCGGCACCAGAAAGAGAAATAAGATGGCAGAAAGACACAGGGCAGACGCAGATTTACTTTTCCTAGCAAGCGAAGGATGTGTGGAGCCTCGCAAGCAAAAGTCGTCATCTCCAGGGTTAGCAATGAATGCAGGCAGCAACTGTTCTGCTGGCCATATTGCAGCAAAGGAAACTAACTCTTCAGAAATCACTATGTAAAGACTGAACTTAAAGTACCCTTTACATCTGTCTCCTCTTGCACACTTCCCCTAAGGGTAGCTGACTGTCTTGTGTGCTGCTTCTACATAGAAAAAATTACATGGCAAAAATGGAGGCCAACCCTCAAGTCAGCATCCAGAGAGAAATGGAGCTCTTAGCTCAAAATTCATGGGAGGAAGTGAATCCTGCCAAATTGAAATGCTATACAATCACACGTCAGTGTGAGCACAGACTAGAAGATACCTGGACCTCAGCTGTTTAGACAACTGTGCTAGGGTACAAGTTCATGGTGCACATGGATTTCTCAACCAAAGAAACCATGCGATAACCAATGTGGCTAGGAGACACTAAAGGCCTGTGTAAACTATTAATCAATGATTGTTAAACTTTACAACTTCACTCTTTTAAAGTCTTGTTTTACTTAGCTTTATTTCCCTCTAACTTTAGGTCACCTATCATTAAAAATTAAGCAATTTCCTGAAAACATAAAATATATCTTTATGGCTATATATAAAATATATGTTATTAATGCTAATGAAAAACATATGTCAGAGTTCCACAAAATATATTTTGCTACAATTACTACAGACTAATAATTACTTGCAATTAGCAATAAAATATCCAAATGAAAAATTGACATAAATAACAATGGCTGTTATAATTTTAATAAAATCTTAGATGCATATTTGAAGAATATAATCAATAGTTTATTTTTCATACCTTTAACAACTGTGAGAAATAAGCTTTCAATCTTCACAAACTCTCAGATAATAAAGAAACCCACACTTACATTTACACTATTCTTTCAGGAATCTACAGAGTGCCTTTCCACACCGAAGACACTAGAATAAAGGGTAAAGGTTCCACATAGGTCTGTCTCTACTTCTCTATGCCCAGTGAGCTATGTGGGTGTTGTCCTCGGCAATGGGATCCCACCATAAGGTTGTAGAGAACACTGTATTTTAGCAACAGTCAGTGTTGTTTGGGGATTTCCATTGGACCCTTGCCCAACAACTCAATTGAATGCAACTAAGTCCTGCTGCTTGAAGTCTCGTTTAGTGAGAAGAGGTGGCCAGATGAGACTTCATGTACACCATTAAAGGAAACTTCATTAGAATCACTTTCATATATTCTAAACTGTTTCTACCGCACTGGGTTTCATATTATCCCTCAAACGGCCTCAATTCTAGCTCTCTTCACACAGTCTCTTCCACTGTCACTTTTCTCTCCACCAGCCCTGTCCCCCGCACCCAGTCCTACCACGAAATCTGTTCTATTTTTCCTCACGGGGTAATCCATGTGTGCCACTAGACACTTCCTCTGTACCTAACATCTGTGGGTCTATGGGTTGTAGTTTGGCTATCATTTGCTTAGTGGCTACTGGCCAATTATAGGTGGATACATTTCCACATTTATCTTTCTGTGTCTGGGGTAGCTCACTCAGGATGATCATTTTTTTTCTAGTTCTATATATTTGCCTGCGAATTTCATGGTGTCATGTTTTTAAGCGCTGAGGAATACTCCAGTCTGTAAGTACACAACATTTTCTTTATCCATGCTTTCCTTGAGGGACATCTAGGTTACTTCCAGTGTGTGGTTATTATGAATAGAGCTGCAGTAAACATGGTTAGGTAAGTGTTCTCTTATGAGGATGAAGCAGCCTTTGGATATATGACCAAGATTGGTACGGTTGGATCTTGAGGTAGCTCAATCCCCGACTTTCTGAGAAACGTCCATATTGATTTCTATAGTGGCTGTTCAAGTTCGCACTTCCACCAGCAAAGAATGTGTCTGCTCTTATTTGACAACCTTGCTAGCGGGAGCTGCCACTTGCATTAACCATTCTAGCCATTCTGACAGGTGAAAGCTGGGATGTGAAAGATTTGATTTGCATTTCCCTGATGACCAAGGTTGTCAAACATTTGTTTCTCAGCCTTTGAGATTCTTCTATTGAACATTTTCTGTTTAAATCTGCACTCCCTTTTTAATTGTATGATTTTTTGATATCTTGTTTCTTGGGTTCTTTATGTATTTTGGATACTAGCCTTTATTGGATATGGAATTAATAAAAATCTTTTTTCATTCTATAGGCTTCTACTTGTCCAGTTAATGATATCCCTTGCCTCATAGAAGACTTTCAGTTTTATGAGGTACCATTTATTAATTGTTGATCTTAGTGCCTGAGCTCTCAGTGTTCTGTTCAGAAAGTTGTCTCCTGTGCCAAAGCATTCAACGATATTCCTCACTTTTTCTTATATCAGGTTCAGTGTATCTGGTTTTATGTTTATGTCTTTGATCTACCTGAACTAGAATTTTGTGCAAGGTGATAAGTATGGATCTTTTGCATGCAAACACCCAGTCTGAACAATACCAATTGTTGGTGCTATCTTTGTTCAGTGTGTATTTCTGGATTCTTTATTAAATATCATCTATCCATATGTGTATGCATTCATATCTGTGTCTCCAATTCAGATCCATTGATCATCATGGCTGGTTTATTGCCATAGCTCTGTAGTACAACTAGAAATATTACAAACTCAGGGAAACCAAACAAATCTCAAATCAATGAAAACTGGGTCAAGGCAGAAATAAAGATAAATTTAAAGCTTCCTAGAATTCAATCTAAAATTATTGGATACAACAAAAGTGGTTCATAGAACAAATTACTTACATTAAAAACAAGAAACTGGTGACCTATCATACTAACAATTTTAAAGCTTACCTAAAGCTCTAGAACAAAAAGGGTAATCACATCCAAGAGATGTAGAGTACAAGAAATATGAAATAAATAAAATATGAACAAAGAGAGCAACACAAAGAATCCATGAAACAAAGAGTTGATCCTTCAAGAAAATCAACAGTATAGACAAATCCTCGTCCAAACTAAAAGTCAGAAAGAGAATATCCAAATTCTCAAATTCAAGAAATAAAAGGGAGTTAGAACAGAAGACACTATGGAAATCCGGAGAACCACAAGGAATAAAATCCTGCACTAAAATGGAAAATCTAAAAGAAAAGGATAATTTTCTTGCCAGGTACTACTTAGTAAAGTTAAATCAAGATCAGTAAACAATTTAAATAAACGTATAACCCAGAGTAAAATACAAGCAGTCATTAAAAGTCCTCCTTGCCCTCACCCCCCCCCCAAAAAAAAACCATCTCAAGGCCAGATAGTTTTAGGCACAAAATTCTACCTGATTTTGAAAGATGAGGTAATTCTAATACTCAATATAGAGATGCAGGAATGGTTCAACATACAAAATTCAGTCAATGTAACCCACCACACACACACACACACACACACACACACACACACACACACACACATACACACACGAGATCATGTCATTGGATGCCAAAAAGGCTCTTAATATATTCAACACCACTTCATACTGAAAGTCTTGGAGGGATACAAGGAACATACCTCAAGATAATAAAGGTAATACCACTACAATGAGGAATACAACAAGGCTGTCCACTCTTTCCATACCTATTCAAAATATTATTTGATGTCTTAGCTAATGCAATAACACAACTGAAGAAGATCAAAAGAATACAAATTGCAAAAGAAGTCAAAGTATCGTTATTTATTGATGATGCCATATTGTATATAAATCACCCTAAAAATTTCACTAGGGAACTTCTACATCTGAAAAACAAGTTCAGCAAAGTAGCACAATGCAAAATTAATTCACAAATAATAGTAGCCCTCTTGTGTTCAAATTACAAATGGGCTGAGAAAGAAATCAGGGAAGGAACACATCTCACAATATCCTCAAATAATCTAAAATATTTCTAGGTAAATCTAACCAAGCAAGTGAAAACCTTGTATGAGAAAAACTTCAGGCCTTTGAAGAAGGAAGTTGAGATGTTGTCAGAAGATGGAAAGCTCACCCATGCTCATGGATCCATAAGATTAACAGAGTAAAAACGATCATCCTACCAAAAGCAGTCTGCAGATTCAGTGTAATTCCTAGCCATCTCCTTACAGACCTTGAAAGAAAACTTCTCAACTTGAGAGAGAGAGAGAGAGAGAGAGAGAGAGAGAGAGAGAGAAGAGAAAGACAGAGACACAGAAAGAGACAGAGAGAAATTGAGAGATAGAGATAGAGAGAGACACAGACAGACACACAGAGACAGAGAGATTGAGAGAGAGAGAGGGAGAGACAGATAGACAGAGACAGAAACAGAGACAGAGACAGAGAAAGAATGAATCAATCCTGGAAGTCTCCCCATTCCAACCTTGCTTTCAAACATACCACAGTAAGATCTGAGGTCATTCAACTGATGCTTGGCATTCAATAATGTAATATATAATTGAAAATAATTATTCTGGGTGTTGTATTGGCACATAATCAAATACCAATATTTATGACGCTATTACTATCTTACATATAAGAATACATTGTTTCTCAGATATATGCAGTCATCAAAATAGTGTTATATATGAAGAGTTAATCACCAATTACAAATGCCCAATCAATGAGTAAACAGAGATAGTGAAAGCAGGTGTGGATAAACAGCATACTCCACATGTTATCATTTCACAGTGGCTATCTCATCAATAGATTATCATGCAATAGATGAGTATGACAGGTCAAAGAGGAGTATCAGAGGTAGCCATTCACTAATACAGAATGTAAACGTTTCTCTGCTTTTTTGCATCAGGCAAAATGAGGATTATTTAGTCTGCAAAGAAGTCTTGAAAAAACATATTGGCATTATTTTATTGGCACTCTGTCCAGTTTACCCATTTACACTTATATGTAATTTATGATTTCATAATAATCATCACCATAAAACAAATAATATCAAGTAACTGATAGGCCACTACTTGAGTAAAAGGTGTGTACTTACATGTTAAGAAAATTAACACTTTCCATACATATTAACTTGACTGCATTAAAAAGATCAATCTTTGATGGTCTGCTACATAAAGAATTTGAAGCGCGCACTCTCTCTCTCTCTCTCTCTCTCTCTCTCTCTCAGTGTGTGTGTGTGTGTGTGTGTGTGTGTGTGTGTGTGTGTGTGTGTGTGTGTGTGTATGTGGTAGAGAGGTTTTAGTTTCTTCAAGGACATTATTTTTTTACCAAGAATTAATGTTTTCAGTTTCTAGAGAACGATGAGATGTTACAGAGGGTAAGGAAATCTATGAATGTAATTCTATACCATACTAGATAAATATTTAAAGGTAAGGCAATAATAATTTCATGGGGATTGAATCACTGAATACTTTGTTCTCACTAATTCTTCAGATGCATTGATAGAAGTTCTAACTCATTAAGTGCAATAAAATTAAACTTTCATGAAGATAAAATTAATTCACATAAGCATTAAAGTTCATTTTCAAGTTTATATTCTGAAAATCCTTTCATTATCACTCATATATCAATAAATATACTATAGAACCAGAAAAATCAGTTTTGATAAAAAATTTATTTTGTTCCTTAGATTGATTTTGGATATGACTACCATGACCATAATATTCTTTTTATCACTTTTACCCTTTACAGCTGTGGTGTACACTGGTCATGAATGGTTATTTAAGTTTTAATTAATTAAAATTAAACACAATTAAAGCTTCATTTCTTTCGTTGGCCTAATCACACATTAGTTGCTCAGTTGGGAAGTTAAATGGAATGCTTCCATTATCTCAGAATGATCTTTTGAGCACTGCTGTTGTGCAAGTGTCAGAGAGCCAAGATTACAAAGCAGGGCGATTGGCATCTCTTGAGTAAAACAGTTAAAGCTGAACCTTAGCTATGTCTCAGGTCTCAGAAGTACAAGCAATTGATGGTTGCTGGGGAGGACAGAAATAATCTTTTCCTGGGGTGATCCCTAGGATAGGTTAGACAACTCCAAAACGACTGCTCTAAAAACATATACAAAACTAAATGGTTTTGGCAAGTTGTATTTATAAATGTGTGTGTGTGTGTGTGTGTGTGTGTGTGTGTGTGTGTGTGTGTGTGTGTGTGAGAGAGAGAGAGAGAGAGAGAGAGAGAGAAACAGAGACTCAAATAGAGAATTCTAATTAAAAAATATAAAATCTAGTATTTGAAGAGAGAGAGAGTACAGGAATTGAAGGGATGGGTAGGGAAAACTGATGTAAATTCAATACTCATATATAAAATTCTCAAAAATGTTATGAATTTTAAAAGAATTTTGAGTTTTCCAACTGTGCCTGGCTTTTAGTAAACAATATTGCCTATTAACAAGGATTCTGCTAATTTCTAGAACTTCAGCAAAATTTAAATATGTGGAGTGATTAAAAAAAACCACTAGAAATTTTTCTTTAGCTTCATTTCAAAGCTATAAACTGTGTGAAAATTTCTAAAAGCACACCAGGATTAAATTAATTTACACTTTACTAATAAATCTATGATAGAGACACACTATGAGATAAGACTCAATCTATTCTCCAACACGGTTTGCCATTGTTGTTTTAAAGTCTAAATATCCAGCAACTTCGAAGAACACTTATAATGCAACCCCATTGTTTTCCAATTTTCATTTTGTTGTCCATAAAGTAGAAACTGATTATTATAGTATCACAGGCAAAGAGAAATGTGGAAAGATTATTATATGTCCTAAAACCATATCCTTGAAGTGGTTTAAAAGTAGCTCTAAGTTCCAGTAGAAAATGTTTTACAAACAATGGTTAACACTGCTAAAGTTTCAGAGTACTGCATCTACATTTGGCTGACCTTGTGGGAAACTTTTCACAGTACCTCATAGCAGGGTCACAAGCTCCTGCCCCTGTCTTTATTAGCCCTAGGAAATTTAAAAGTTTCTAAAATCAGAAGAGAAGTATCTTATGGTTTTACTGCTGTGAAGAGACACCATGACCAAGGCAATTCTTATAAGGACAACATTTAATTGGGGCTGGCTTACAGGTTCAGAGGTTCAGTCCAGTATCATCAAGGTGGGAACACTCCAGCATCCACACAGGTATGGTAGAGGAGGAGCTCAGAGCTCTACATCTTCATCTGAAGGCTGCTAGCAGAAGACTGGCTTCCAGGCAGCTAGGATGAGGGTCTTAAAGCCCATACCCACAGTGACACACCTACTCCAACAAGGCCACACCCACTTCAACTGGGCCATAACTCCTAATAATGTCACTCTCTGGGCCAAGTACATAGAAGCCATCACAGAAAGTGTTTCAGTTAGCTAGTCTATACCCAGTTCATACTTATTACTTGCTTTTATTATTTGACTCCTCTCTGTTTTAGAAGCTTCAAGACTTTTCCTTTTGCCTAGGTTCTGAGGATTTACTCAGCATTCATTCTTAGGATCATAACATTCCTAGAATAATAGCATAGCACCTCACACTTCTACTTCGTTATGTGTATGTTTCTCTTATGATTTCCAGTGCCTGAACCAAGGGTCTTGGGCATGACAGAAAAGTTCTCTGCACATCTAGGAACATTCCACAGTTCTATTTAAGGACTATATTATTGACTTTACAAGTAACACCTTGCTACACCTTTCTCTGTGTCATGGCCAATCAAAGCATGTAGAGTATATGTATATCAAAATTTAGGTTGAATCAGTTCAATATCTAGATTAAAAATGAATTTAGTGGACATATAACTTTGCAAAGTAACAAACACCAGATACAATACAAACATTTTGAAATAATTTCATGGTGCATAATAGTGACTAAAACAAAAATGAAGTAATCCATCAATAAATAGAAGATCTTATTTTGCTGTGATAATAAAAGTGTATTAACTATTATATCTGATGTTCCTTTCTCTAGTAGGAGGTAAGCACACTAAATTTTTCTTTTCTTTGTCATTAATTCGTTTTCTTCTCTTTGTTTGAAACATTTTAATGTATTTTGATCATATTTCACTCCCCTAAATACTCTCAGATTTTCCCTACATTTCTATATGTTCAACCTCATGTCCTTTCTGTATATCTTGCAGGGTATAGTTAAATAAATGTAAATAAACAAACCAAAAAAAAACAAGATGGAAATAAAGCACCGAAACGAGACAAAATGAAACAAACAGCCCACACTCACACAAATATGGAGCAATTCTGTGTTGGCCAGTAATACCATTAGGCTTGCAATGAGATGGAGCTGACTCACCCAGTATCATGCTAGTTGGGAAAAATCATGTCCCTATTTACAGCCGGTATCAAATACAAATAGCTTCATGGTTAGGAATGGGACCTTGTATCTGCTTCCCCTTGTCCATGCTGGAATTTTGTCAGTGTCAGCCGAACTCAGGGTATCACAGACTCTGTGAGTTCATGAGTGTCACTATTGCTGTGTCTGAAAAAGACTGTCTCTTTGGAATCACCCATCACCTCTGGCTTTTAAAGTCTTACCACCTCTTTTTCTGTACAGATCCCTGAACATTGAGGTAAGGGTGTCGGGGGAGTTTTATAAAGCTATTCCTACTAGGGTAAGGAACTCCAAATTTTCTCACTTGTACATTGTTAGCTATGGTCTGTGCTAATTACCATCTAACACAGAAAGAAGATTCTCTGGTAAGCTGAACATTGCACCTATGCGTATAAGCAATATGCCCTTAGAGGTCATTTTATTGCTATGTTTCTTTACATAGGAGTCGTTTTCCTGGTATTTTCTTTTAGGGAAGTAATGTAGTAGGTTGTCCCTAGGAGACATGATCTATGTAGTCCAGGTTCTTGGCCACTTGAGCAGTATCAAGTATGAGCTCCATGTCACAGAGTGGGTTTTAACTCCAAACAGTGGTTGACTGTGACATTTGAGACACTATTGCACCAGTATATCAGGTAAGTCAGTGTTGTGGGTCAAAGGGGCTGTTCTTTAGTGGTATAAAGGATGACTTTTATTCTCTGGAACATGCAAAGTACCTTCCAAAACCAAGAATTCTAGTAGGTAGGTCTGAAGACATCAGCTGGATTTCACTGTGCCCTAAGGCAGGTAGGCTGTAATTTCAGCAATACGACACTATCATCAGGTTATGGAGCATAATAAATACCCTTGAAACAGCCTAAGATACTTGAGGATCCTAGCACCAAAGGCTCAACAAGATGTAACCCATTCGTAGCACTGAAGGTTTTACTTGGTAGCATAAGATGTCTAGTTTTGGCATGCTCTCCCAAATGATATGATAATTCCATTTAAAGTCCATTCATATATATTTTAAGAGGATCCTGTGGAGGTTGGTTTGAATATGGTTTTTCAAAATCTTTACTGTTAGTTGTCTCTCCTATATTCCCTGTCCCCATACCCTCTTATTTCCATTTTCTCTTTATAACACTGTTCCATTTCCCCTCCCTCAGAAGATCCACTCCCTTCCAGTTCCTTATTAACTACTTAATATGTGTTGTTATTTGGATTAAAATGAGCATATCTAAAGTTCAAAATATGACATTCATATATATGAGAAAAATTCAGTATTTGTCTTTTGTGGTCTGGGTTACCTCACTCAGGATGATCTTTTTTCTACAAGATCCACTTATCTACAAGTTTCATAATTTAATTATTCTTAACAGCAAATATTCCATTGTATAAATGCTCAACATTTTCCTTATCTACTCATCATTTGATAAACATATCAGCACTTTCCAATTTCTGGAAATTGTGAATAGAATAGCAATGAACATGGATGAACCAGCATCTCTGAAATAGAATGTAGTCCTGTGGGTTTATGCCCAGGAGTGGAAGAGTTGAATCTCAAAGTAGATCAATTTCCAGCTTCGTGAGGAACCAACTCACTGGTCTCTAGAGTTGCCATACAAGTTTGCACTCCTACCAGCAATGAGTATGTTTCTCCTTTCCCTATATCCTTACTAGCATGAGCTATCATTTGTTATATTGATCTTGGCCATTCTGACTAGAGCAAGATAAAAACTGAAGTAGTTTTACTTTGCATCCTGAGTGAGGTAACCCAGACCACAAAAGACAAATACTGAATTTTTCTCATATATATGAATGTCATATTTTGAACTTTAGATATCTCATTTTAATCCAAATAACAACACATATTAAGTAGTTAATAAGGAATTGGAAGGGAGTGGATCTTCTGAGGGAGGGGAAATGGAACATAGTGTTATAAAGAGAAAATGGAAATAAGAGGGTATGGGGACAGGGAATATAGGAGACACAACTAACAGTAAAGACTTTGAAAAACCTGATGGCTAAATATGTTGAACATCTTACTTTTCTTTTTCCTTTTCTTTTTTCCTTCTTTCTTTCTTCCTTCCTTCCTTCCTTCCTTCCTTCCTTCCTTTCTTTCTTTCTTTCTTTCCCCATCCCTGCCTCCTTCCTTCTTTCTTTCTTTCTCTCTTGAGACAGGATTTCTCTGTGTAGCTCTGGCTGTTCTAGAACATAATCTGAGATCAGGCTGGCCTCAAATTCAGAGATCCATCGGACAACACAGCCTGGCGAATGTTGAATATTTTAAGTGTTTCTTAGTCATTTGTGTTTCATCCTTTGAGAATATATGGTTTAGTTCTATTCCATTACTTTCAAATGGCTATTAAATTTGTATTTACATTACTAATAAGATATTATTATTTATTAAAATGTTATAAGATTTTTAGAGGTGAATCCTCAAAACAGCCACATTTATAGGTCAAGGATATTTTAATGAATGGTGAATGGAAGCAAAACTTTGTTTTTTCCATGCTGGGGTGGGGAGACAGTTTTGGCCAGACAATTGATTTTCAGCAATGTTGCATTATTAGCACTTGTCTATAGCTTACAGTGCAATAAAATCAAAACGAGAAACTCCAATGTATGCTGTAAATAATGTAGGTTTCCAATGAAGCACTAAAACTTCCCAGCAACATAATGAGTAGATTGTTTTGTTTTTTGTTTTGAGAGAATCTCCCCATGGAATCCTAACCATCTAGGATCTTGTTTTATACATGAGGTTGGCCTTGAACTTTAAGAGATCCTGCCTCTGCTTCCCAAGTGATGCTCATAGTTTTAAAATTCATTTGTAGGTTCTATATTCTAGATACTAACCTTACCACAGATGCATCAATGGTAAAGCCTTTTTTCTATTCTGTATTATGCTGCTTTGCTCAAATACTGGTGTCTTTTGCTGTAGAGAAGCACTTTAGCTGCAAGGGGTCCCATTCATTAGTTGCTAGTCTTAATGCCTGTGCTCTCAGTGTCCTGTTCAAGAAGTCCTTCCCTTCACATGAGTGCTCATGAGTTTAAATCTATACCTTAAAAATGTCTTCTATCAGATTTAGAATACCTAGTGTCTTTGGTATAGGAAGATACTCTGTACGCCCCTAAAGAGAACCGTGAGCATATCCGCCCAGCCATAGAAACCTTTGACATTCAGAGAAAGCCTAAACTGGAGGGCTTGGTCGGGTCATTCCTCTTGTAACTCAGGAAACCCCATGGATGAGGGAGAGAAAAGATTTTAGGAGTCAGAAAGGATGGAGGACAACAGGAGAAGACAGTCTACTTAATCAACTAAGCAGAGCACAAATGGGTTCACAGAGACTAAAGTGTCCCTGATTCTTTGCCTGCTCTTGGGACTATTTTCTTCCTAGTTGCCTTGTCCAGCCTTGGTATAAAGGCTTTTGCTTTATCTGATTGCATCACATTTTGTTGCTTGGCTGCTGTTACATGGAGGCCCACTCCTTTTTAAAGGGAAATGGAAGAGGAGTGGATCTGGATCTGGGGGAGAAAAATGATAAGATGTAGCTACTAGGTGTATTCTGAGCTGGTATGTGTGGTATCTCAGAGCTTGTAGAGTGTCTGTCCAGGCCTTCCAGCACTCAGAATCTCCATTAAAAGGCCCCCTGTTGTTCTAAAGAGCCTACTTTTTCATAGGCTTACTCTTTTTTTCCTTAGTCTTTCCCTTAGTGTCTTTTAAAATCCTTTCTTTGTTTTGTACATTTTGATTTGATTACTCTGTGCCCTGGGTAAGTTTTTGTCAACTTGGCATTCTATATGATTCTTGTACCTGGATAGACATCACTTTATTTAGAGCCCAACTTTTCTATGATTTTGTTAAGAATATTTTCTACGCTTTTGACCTGGGTTTATTATGGAGTTTGTTAAAAAATATATTTTCTATGCTTTTGACCTAGGTTTATTAAGTTTCTTCTATACCCAATATTCATAGTTTTTCTTTCCATCGTGCCTTAGCTCTTCCTCAATATTTTGTGCATGGATTGTTTTAGATTTAACATTTTCTTTGACTGAGATATCCACTTCTTCCACTTTGTTTTTAATACCTGAAATTTGCTTTTCTGTATTTCCTTTCAATCTATTGCCAAGGCTAACTCCTGAAGTTTTTGTTTGACATCCTGAGTTTTTCATTTCTAGTTGTATCTGTTTGAGTTTTCTCTAGTGATTCTTATTTCTTCCTTACTTTCTACTTTCATTTCTCAAATTATTTCCATTATTTCATTCAGCTGATTGCTAGTGTCTTCATAGCCTTCTTTAAAGGATTCAGATACTAATAGGATTCTTAAAGATATTCATAGTTGCTACTTAAACTCTTGTCTTGTACCTCAGCTAAATTGCTTTTCTCAGGGCTTCCCACAATAAGGTTGCTAGATTCGGTCTTGTGGTGAGGACTCAGCATCCCCTCATTCATTCCTGCTGCAGCCTTCACTCTCTTCTTCTAGCCCATAGCCATTGCCTTGTTTTTCCAACCCTTAAACCTGCTCTTTGAGGGACCCACAATCTCTACTTTTCACTGGGACCGAGGTATCCAAACCTGTCATGACTCCAAAGAATAGAATATGTGTGACGTATATGGAAGAAAAAGTCTAAATAAAACCACAATATATAACTAATTAAAAGATGGTAGTCTAGGACAACAAATTACTTAATGATTAGCATTTACTGTATTTATTAAATGCATCTAAGTAGCAATAGTAATGCCAAGAGTTACTCAGATATGAATTTTAAGTTAACTGACTCACTGCCAGGCTCTGCATTCTTTAACCTGCAGCATGGAGATAAGAGGTCAGATTTACCTAAAATGCTATCAAAAACGGTGGGAAAGGCTCTAAAAATGTGACAATATTAAGAATGTAAGAGTCTCCTGACGAAATACTATCAAAATTGTATCAGTGAAATATCCTGAGGGGTCTTTTTCTTTACATAAGCATACACCTTGACAATATTGGTGAAAATTCTGTCACACTCTGATGCTGTTTTAGGCCTTTATGATCTGATCTTGTCACTTAATATGAAAAAGTAGAGTTGCTGATTTTGGCTGCCCTGGTTCCCTGCGAAGATACAAAGAGAATTGCTATCATCAGATGTATCCCATGATCCTATAGAGGTTACCTATTTTTAGTCTGTCCAGGATTATTCAGCTTGCAAATGCCATGGTTATGCACACTTACAATAAAAACATGCTTATATGACTCATACATCCCTACAACACACTCACACAGTGAAAAGGCCAACTAAGAGGCCATATAAGATATTTAAGATGGTTCAATCAAGTACAGAAGTAGATGAAAATACTGAAAAGCTGTAAAGACATATCACAACATATCATTAACATAAGCTTTAATAATATAATATCCATTGCTAATATACAGAAGAAAGAAAACATGATGTAAATTTATTCTCATGTTTTAAATAAACAAAAGATAGAACTAAAAGCAAAGACTGCAGTCAATAAGCTGTTTAAAGAATAATGATTTTAAAAAGACAGTCCACAGAAGAAACAGAGATGATGAAATAATAAGGCTGCAGCTAAGGACTGAGTGCATGGCGATACAGTAAAAGGAAGTGGATGACAACAGATTGACCTAGTGGAAGTTTCAAAGAATTTACATCACACTGTAACATCTGTGCTTTTCAAATCCATTTCTATGAATTAACTCTAAAATTTGGAATTATACTGGAGAAAAATTTTTGCCAGATGAATAACAGGAAAGATACAACTATGAGAGAAAAGAATGAAAAAAATCTGTTCTTCGGTTTTCTAAATTTGCAGTTGGTTTGCGCAATAGTAAAGGCCAGATTGCATTGTATGATCTCCTGCGAGTCAACTCAGACACACTTGCTCCATTCTTGAAACACAAAATGTCAAGTGTAAGGGTTTAGAAAATGTTTGTAGTTATAAATAAAGGGCTCGCTTTTTGGATAACCTGACTCTTCCACAGATCATCACACTTGAGGACGAAAAATGATGAGAGACCAGACAGAGGGATGGGACTCTGAAGGATGTACCTTTCATGTCTTTCAAGCACATGCTGTACCCCCATCTGCCATGGTTCACTGAAACCAAATTGGTTTTCTCTTCTTGTATCAATATCCAAATCATGGCTTTCTCAGAAGGCATCTGCTAACCTTCTCATTAATCCTGTGAATGTCATCAGTCAGGCTATTGGGAGCTAATCCATGTTCTCACTCACAGGATGTGCACGAAGTTTTCCAGAATCACTAGGGGTGTTTAAAAGTATTATCTCTGCTAAATGATATATACCTGCACTTTTAAGTAATTCTCCAAGTAGACTATTCGTTGGGTGAATAATTTAAAAAATATCCTAGTGACTTAAAAAGATTCATAATTCAGTAAATTATATGAATCAAAAATATAAACTACAAAAGAACAAGAATTAAAATTTTTCAAAGAAAAAAATTACTAAATTGGATGTACAAAGCAACAGCAATTGGAAAAGGCAAAAATAATAACTATTCTCATAAATAATTTTATATAATAAAATATTTCAAAATTTCCAATATCTATGAATCATTTCATTTTCTAAGCGACTGTGGCAGTGTAGCTCAGTTAGCACACTACTTGCCTCACATGCGCAAAAGTCCTGGATTTGAAGATCTGTACCACATAGAAATGGACTTAGGGGACTGGAAACATGGCACAGATGTTAGGAGAGTGATGCGCTCCAGCAGGGAACCTGAGGTTTGTTTCTAGTACTTATGTCGAAGGCTCACAACCATCATAGCTCATGCTCCAGTGGTACTTAGGGTCTTTGGTCTCTGTGGTGCGTTCACTTCCATGTACACTCCTACACACAGATCTAGAAGTGGATGTAGTGATGGAAGCCAGAATATGAGTGGCTGAGTAGAAGGATCAAACATTCAAGGTCATTGTTAGCTAAAGATTGAATTTGAAGATAGCCTCGTGGCTACATGGTGCTTTTGACTCAACAATAACAAAAACATTAGCAAAATTGCAAAGATAGATAGATAGATAGATAGATAGATAGATAGATAGATAGATAGACAGACAGAAAGAAATAGATAAATAATGATAGAGATAGCTAGATAATTATATAGATACAGATACTCTGCTTTCAATTTTTTAGGTAGATGCACATATATGTGTCTTTCTGTTATTTTTTTTTCATAGAGGCAGCTCAGCTCTATCCAGGGTAAACAGGTCTACATAGTTTTGCTGAAGCATGTAGGGGCTTCCTGGGTACATATGAATTGGCTGGAGATTAGGGTACTAGGAGTGACTCATTTGCAAGAGAAGAGGCATTCTGGGAATTCTGGATGCTTGTTAGACAGCTTCTTTATCTGGAGAAAGGAAGTTGAACCTCTAAGCTCCCAATGCTGTAAGACTCCTTGCAATTCCTCAGGTAGAGGGTCAGCCAGAGAGGAGGAAACCCCACTAAGAAAAAAAAGAGTTCTCCATCTTGCACCAAGCTCTAGAAAGCTATGCAAACATGGATCCTTCAATAGTAGGATCCAACATATTTCCTCACCTCACCCCCTTAGTCTCTGAACGCCAACACTGCCACACCGGGCCATGAAGAATCTGATGGCTGAACTCATTCAAACCCTACCAAGGCCACATGCACATCCCTGGGAATAATGCAGTCAATTTTAGAGCCTCTTATATCCTCCAGATGCTGCCCTCCCCTTTTCTTCCTTCTTAAGAATTTACACCTCACACAGCCACCTAATTCTCTAAGCATCAAAGTGTGCCTGACATGTTTCTATGTGTATTTTAATGAAATGATACAATGTTTATTCATTTTCTTGTCTTTTCACAAATTCTTTTGAAATTCATATTTTTGTTTGTTTTTCAAATACTTTTAAAAATTATTTTATTTATTTATATCCCAAAGGTTGCCTCCTTCTTGGTACCCCCTCCCAGAATACTTGACCTATCCCCCTCCCCTTTGCCTCTGAGAAGGTGCCCCTCCTCACCCCTGGCATCCCCAATCCCAGGGGGCATCAAATCTCTATAATACTAGGCGTACCCTCTCCCACTGAGGTCAGACAAGGCAGTCAGGCATTCCAGGAGCCTTGGCTGCAGGTTCTTTGGTTGGTACCTTAGTCTCTGGGAGTTCCCGCGTTAGTTGACACTGTTAGCATTTTGTCTAGGCCCCAGCCCACAGTTACCTCTCAATAGCCAGGTATGCCTGACTCACTTTTATAAGGGGCTGCTTGGCCCCTTCTCTCTCTCTTGCCTGCTTTTGCTCTCACTCTGTCCTCTTTCCCTTCCCCCCTCTCTCCATATTTCCCCTTATTCCCCACCCCTCTCTTCCCATGTTTCTCTCTCTTTCTGTTTCTATTACTCCCTCAACTTCCTTCCCCATGCATTGAATAAACTCTATTCTATATTATACTATCACGGTCATGTGGCTGATCCCTCAGGAGGAAGGGATAATAATAATGTGCTTACCCATGGGATGTATTCCAAGTTGGGGCTATCCCTAGCCATTATTTCAGTCTCTGCTCCATTTTTGTCCCTGCATTTCTTTTAAACAGGAGCAATTTTGGGTTGAAATTTTTGAAGGTGGGTGGGTGTCCCCATCCCTCCCTCCATGGGGCCCCTGTCTAACTATTGGAGGTGGTCTCTTCAGGTTCCATATGACCACTGTTGAGCACTTTGGCTAAGGTCACCCATACCCACATTGTTTAACTTCTTAGGGTTTGTGGGGTGTATCATGTGTACTCTGTACTTCTAGCTAATATCCACTTATCAGTGAGCACATACATTTTTTTCATATATAAGCAAAATAGAATACTTAGAAAAATCGTAAATGGCAATTGCTTAGTATGATAATTATTATACACACATTCTCCTCTTCACTCTTAGATTCATGCCTATAAGCTATCAATTCAGAAATTCAAGTACTGAGTTCACACATGTATAGTGTTGATGTTCCCTACATTTGACTACTAATGGATTCTATAATGGGCTCTGTTTTCGGGCCCCCCTCTCCCAGAAAAAAAGCATGTTCCTCTGGTGAGAGATGAGAACAAACTTATTTATTAGTTAATAAATTTTATATAAGGTTATTTAAAATGAAGTGATTGTTAAAATCTGAGGATGGTATTTGGGGTAAATAAAGAGAGGTTAAATTTCAGCAGTGCTAGTTGTCGACCCAGGTGAATATATCACATTGAACCCCATAAATACTCATGATTAAGTCATGTTCATAAAAATATAAAGAATTCTAGGACTGGAAAGACACTTCATCACGTGAAGGTACAAGCCACCAAGCCTGACAACCCAAGTATTATCTCCAGAAGCCACATGATGGAAGGAAAAAACAGACTTGCATAAATTGTCCTCTGACATTCACATCAGAGACATGTGAATGCGAAACATATAAGAGACATGGCCTATACATGCCCTAACACATAAATGATGTGTAGACAGACAGACAGATGGACAGAAAGACAGGCTGACAGGTAGTAGAAAGCCCAAAGAAGTTTCTTTGAAAATCTTTTATAAAATTCACTTCGACAAATTGAAAACTCTTTTCAAGTGAAATATTTAGGAACTCATTTAGATACGCTCTCTGAAGGAGACAGAAGAGAACATGAGTATGGTAGCATCACAACTTAGATTTCTACTTTTCAAAACCAAGTTTTAATGTACAGTCTGATCATTCTATCTTCATGAACCAATGCAAGTATAGAATGCAATGCTGTCTCTCTCAAACTGTTTGTTGTTTTAAAAGTAAATCATGTGAATGGGCCTCAGCCTCTTAAAAGCCCCACAGACTTTCTACAAGGCAGGTGGGGTCCTGATCTTCACAGTTCTTTCCATACCCATGTGCTCATGTTTAGCGGACTCACCCCATCTGAAGCTCAATACACAGGAATAAAGGTTTCATGGACAAAGAGAAGCAAACTTACTAATTCTTGCAGTTGAAAGATCTCTGTGGCCAGATATGGGAGCTAAAGACACTTTAGATTCTCTTATGCTTGAACAAAAATATACTAAGCACATCAGTTGAACATGATTAATATACCTTTCTGTACTCAGTTTCAAGATGATCCTGTGTGTGCTATGTCACCCAGGCTGTCCTCTAACTCAAGTATTCTGTGCCTCAGACTCCACTGTGCAAGGATAACAGGAGTACAACCCATACCAGCTCTATGATAGTCTTTAAGAAATAGTGTAGACAGATATTCTCCTTTCCTTTTGCAAAGACGTAATAGAACTAGGATAATCTCCAAATGAAACACCAAAAGAACTTCAAATGCTTTCTACTGACTTTGGATCCTACTCTGACATGGACACTGCCTACTACCTAACATAGACACTGAGAAGCAGGTCCATGCCATTTTAGTCGTCATCTATATGACTGCATGAGTGACCTACTTACTTCCTTTCCTTCTTGAGAGGCAGAGAAAACGTAAGCCCCACCATAGAGTGTTAACTTTCAGTTACGTACTGAGGCAAGGAGATGTTAGCTTTGATGTCACTCTTCACTAATACAGGTTTTTAAAGTAAATACAAGATAATTTCCATCCCAGTGAAATGTCTAAATAAGGGACTTGGATAAAGGAGATACAAATAGGCAAAGAAGAAATTAAGGTATCACTATTTGCAGATGACATGATAGTATACATAAGCAACCCCAAAATTATATCACAGAATGCCTTTAACTGATAAACAACTTCAGCAAAGTGGTCAGATGTAAAATTAACTCAAATAAATCAGTTGCCTTCCTTTATACAAAGGATAAACAGTCTGAGAAAGAAATTAGGGAAACAACTCCCTTCATGATAGCCACAGACAATTAAACTATCTTGGGGTAATTCTAACCAAAAAAGTGAAAGATTTTATGAAAAGAACTTCAAGTCTCTCAAGAAAGAAATCAAAGAAGATCTCAGAAAATGGAGAGATCTCATGTGCTTAAGGACTGGGAGAATTAACATAGTAGAAATAGACATCCTACCAAAGGTAATCTACAGATTCAGTGAAATCCCCATCAAAATCCCAATATAATTATACAAAGACATTGAAAGAGCAATTCTCAAAGTCATCTAGAAAGGCAAAAACCCAGAACAGCGAAAATAATTCTTAACAATAAATTCACCATCCCTGACCTCAAGCTCTAACACAGAGCAATATTGATTAAAACTGCATAGTATTGATACAGAGACAGGCAGGTTGATCAGTGGAATAGAATTGAAGACCCAGAAATAAAACCACACACTTACACACACTTGACCTTTTAAAAAGAAGCCAAAAATATACAGTGTATAAAAGAAAGCATCTTCAATAAGTGGTGCTGGTCTAACTGGCTGTCTGTATATAGAAAAATGAAAATAGAACCATATTTGTCACCATGCACAAAGCTCAAGTACAAGTGGATCAAGGACCTCAACATAAAATAGGTGCACTGAATCTAATAGAAGAGAAAGTAGGAAAGAGCCTTGAACTCGTTGGCACAGGGGGAAATTTCCTAAACAGAACTCCAATGGCTCATGCTCTAAGATCAAGAATTGATAAATGGGCCCTCGTGAAACTGGAAAGCTTCTGTAAGGCAAAGAACGTAGTCAATAAGGCAAATCAGCATCCTACAGATTGGAAAAAAAACTTCACTAAGCCCATCTGACAGAAGGATAATATCCAATACATAAAGAACTCAAGAAGCTAACCAGTAAGACCAAACGACCCAATCAAATAATGGGGTTTAGAACTAAACTAAGGATTCACAATAGAGGAATCTCGACTGGCTGAGAAGCACCTAGAGAAATGTTCAAACCCCTTAGTGATCAGAGATGTGCACCCAACCAATGCACAGAAGCTGCTGACCCCTGTGGTTGAATAGGGAAAAGCTGGAAGAAGCTGAGGAGGGAGACCCTGTAGGAGGATCAGCAGGCTCAATTAACCTGGACACCTAAGATCTCTCAGACACTGGATCACCAACCAGACAGCATACACCAGCTGAGATATACAGCAGAGGACTCCTGGGTCTGGGTTCACTCAGAGAAGATGCTCCTAATCCTCAAGAGACTTGAGGCTCCAGGAAGTTTAGAAGTTTGCTGGGGTGGGTAGGGTGTCATCCTTGTGGAGACATGGGGGAGGGGTGAGAAGTTACACATGTGGAAATGTTGGGTTGGGGGAAGATGGGTCAGGAGGAGACTAAAAATCTGGAATGTAAAAATAAATAAATAAATAAATAAATAAATAAATAAATAAATAAATAAATAAATAAATAAAGACTTGAATAAACAATTTGCACCAGAGTCTTGGAAATATTTTTTTTCTTTTTTTCGGAGCTGGGGAACGAACCCAGGGCCTTGTGCTTGCTAGGCAAGTGCTCTACCACTTAGCTAAACCCCCAACCCCTTCGAAATATTTAAAATCTCTATCATAAATTAAATGAATATTATATCATTAGATTTAATTTTCCCAAAGAAACCTCTTCTAAAAGTATGTATCAAAAAATTCTTAGTTGTTTGACATTAAAAAAAATACTAGTTCAGAGGTCTAGAATAAAGATCTAGTTCAAGATTTCATAACTCCACATGTTTCATATTGAATAAAATATGTTGCCACTTGATATAACAGCATTAATCCTAATAGAACATCATTTATGATTATATGACAATTAAATAATTGTACAATGTAGGAATATAATATGATAAGTATGATTCTTAAACTAGAATGAGAAAAGATATTTAAATACTAGGACACCTCCAATGTCTGTTAACTAAATCAGGTATTTAGAAGTGACTCAACGATTTCAGTTTCATTTTGTGTTTTTACAAGGAACTAGAAATGAAAACCATTTTTGCTCAACTAAATAAAAGTGAGATAGAAAAGCTCCACATAAGTTTTTCAGTCCCATCTTAAAACATTCCAAGAAGCATTTGAAAGGTAGTTCAAAGCCATGGCAATTTCATTGCTGTGAGTTTTATATGTGTCATAAAGCTTCCTGCTATGGAATTTTTAGATCTAATTTTCATCCCCAGATAAGAACTGAAAGACAAATTACTTTTAAGCAGCAGCTTAGCTCTATTCACATTCTTCAAAATGATTTGAAATGGTCCAAAGCTTTTCAGAACACACAATGTTGACTGTATCTATTTTAAATTGTCTGCTCTTCCCCTCAGGAAGTTGTCTGGAGTCTGACTCAGTGGCTTCCTGGATAACCTCTGCAGCCTCGTGGTACGTGTCCATAAAAGCAGCCGTGCTCTCTGGGTGCACGCTGTCTTCTAAATCACAACTGTGTCGTGCTCCTCTATCTGCAAAGAGGTTTTGTTATTTTACTTTACCCTTTCAATACTCTTTCCAAATACGAATGTTTCCAATGCACACATAGAATGGCTGTTCTACTAGGCTGTGCATTTTCTGCAAATCCAGAAGGGATGCTGTTAACCAGTTAACTGAATTATGCTAAAAACAAGGTAGAATACAAGCATATTTTTACAAAAAGTAAACACTACATCATAAAGGCTAAGATCAAGGTCTTTGATACAAAGCCCCTCTCATGTATATGTTTCAACAAGAAAACTCATTAAATGGAATACACATTTAATCCACAGACTGCCTGTTTTATTTCCTAACATAAGGCTTTTGTGAAAGATGCTATTTATATACGATTTGCTACCATACTCTTTATAATATTTCTACTTAGATGGCATCCAGGTTAATAATAGATGGTTGTCATAATTCATGTCCTTGGCATTTTTGTATAATTTTTATTGTCTTTTAACATCTGTAATTATTTTATCTGCATTTTATTATAGATCTCCATCTTTTCTACTATGTATAGAATCACAGACTGTGCTTTAGTCAGGTATTTTCAACAGAATCGAGGAACGGCTGCACAGACTTTAAGATTAAATTTTAAAAATTACTATTTAGGTAAAATTAATATCCTCTGTCCCAATCTGGATCATTCCTCAGTCAGAATAAAGACAAAATCATGCAAAACTACTGTCAAAACTATGGTAATGCTTACAGTTTCTCTATCAACATAATAGGATCTACATTGAAACTGTCTGTTAAATAAATTAATTTTACCCCAATTTGATATATATTATACTTAAAATATTTCTTACTATATTAACAGCAAACCTATGGCAGCAATGGTCAATTCCTATTATGGTAGCAATGGTCTATTCACAACAGCCAGTGGGAAGAGTCTAGATGTTCCTAAACTGGTGTTCATAAGTTGATGAATGTATAATAAAAATGTGATACATTGACACAATTGGAAAAAGTATTTTTCTATAACTAGATAATTCATAAATAAAAACTAAAGAACTATTCAGAAACACATGCGACTTTTATGTAACAGACACTCGTTATGGCTGACCAGAAGGGAGCAGATATCAGAATTTTATACAATGATTAAGCGTTGTTTACAAGTTACTTAGCAATGCTGAGTGAAAGGATTTGCCCTGTATTTCTCCTGCAAATAAGCTCACTCATGAAGAAGACAGTTCTAAATCCCCAGTACTCCATTAGCCAACTTTACCTTATTATACAAAAATACCGGTCATGGTCTACTTTGAAGTAAGACAGGTTTATTTAGCTGCAGCTTTGAAAGTTCAAAGTCAAAAAAAAACACCTTGATGTGACCCCTGGTGAGGGTGACCCATGAGAGCAGAGCATGGCAATTCAATTAACAGTCTCATCTCCAACCAATCACAGCAGAGAAAGAAAGGAGGAGGGCAGGTCCCACAATTCCTATTGGTACCAACTCTCCAATTACCAAAGTGCTGCTCCTAATAAGAGCCTACCTCCCAATATTATGATGAGAATAAAGCCATCACAGAGAGAACTACAGAATGTTTGTATAAAAGGTCTCTCCCCTGCACCCCAGCTAGTTGATGAAGGGGTATATATGGCGAACGTGGATGTGAGCTCTCTTTGGTCTTCCTTCAAAGTGACAGTACAGTATTAACTCTGTCCACATGATACTGCACAGAAACAAGTCAGGGTTAGGGTTACAAGGTGATGTCATACCCAGAAGGAAATCAGACAGGTTTAGCTATCACCTAGGGAAACCTGTGTCATCATTGTTTCCAACCATGATA
The DNA here is from genome assembly GCF_021556685.1 of Rattus norvegicus. Classification (NCBI taxonomy): domain Eukaryota; kingdom Metazoa; phylum Chordata; class Mammalia; order Rodentia; family Muridae; genus Rattus; species Rattus norvegicus. Next base: position 230,439,057 of record NC_141535.1, on the reverse strand, counting down.
ATAAAGTACGGCTGCAAAGAGAGAAACACACAGACATATTGGGGGTAGGAGACTACTAAGTAACAACAGAATACTGCTCATGTTGCTACTCTACTGGCAATTTGTCCTCATGATCTGGATTACTGTTTCATTTAATAAACAATGCTGGGGGACTTTTACCATGTTATTTAAGTTTTTTATTATTGCTGAATGTGCATGCACTGTATCATGAGGATGTGGGTTTGCATGACAAAGCATGCATGTGGAAGTCAGAACATGACTTTGAGGGAATCAGTCCTCCCATCTTTCCATGAGTTCAGAGGATCAAACTCAGGAGAGCAGGCCTGTGTGGCAAAGTGCCTTCATGCATGATACTCTAAAATGCTTATTTTCCCCTAAACGTCCCTAAATGTAAGGATCATGTACATTTCATCTCTTAAATAGTCATTCATCAAAACTACAAAATGAGCATTGGTATGTTACTGATAATTAAATTTCAGAAGTTTGTTCCACCAAATTTTTGCATGGATTCCCCATTTCTGTTCCAGGATGTACAAGGAAGACACTAAGTGTGAGTCTTTCCTTAATTTCCTCCGGTCTATCAGAGTTTCTCATTCTTTTGTTTATTATGACATGGACAGCCTACCATTTGAATACTAACAGTCATATCTGTGTGAGTGTGGGATGTCCATGGGTATGTGGTTTTATGATATGGTCATCACCGTCATCAAGATTAAACTGAGATTGTGGATTTGGGAAGAGCACCTGAAAGTTGAAATGCTGTTAATACCACTACCTACAGGATGGGAGAAGGGATTAACATGGGTGGCACTAGCCCTGATCATGAATAAAAGGTACCACATTTACTTCCTTTCCTATACTTTAGCAAAGAGAATCATACCCCCCTAAATTTTAAGGTGTGTGTGTGCGTGCGTGCGTGTGTGCGTGCGTGCGTGCGTGCGTGCGTGCGTGTGTGTGTGTGTGTGTGTGTGTGTGTGTGTGTTTGTAAGTGAGTTTGAATTATGGTAGAAAGGGGAGGTGACTTATGGACTTCTTAAAGGGAGAACTATCTATATCAAATATTTAAAATTCCCCTGAGAAAAATTCATCCCTTTTTCATTTATTCCATTATTAATTTGTCAGTGTTTGTTTTATACTGTGAATTTTAATGAAATATCAAAAAATTCTAAGCCATGAATTTACTCTCAGTCGCCAGTGTGGGCTCGCAGACACTTCATCCACTGAGGGTTTCCAGCACATTTTAAGTCCTCAGCTTTATAAGACTTTCTACCGTAATGCTTTATTCTTCCTAACGCAGTCCTAAAAATCAATAATTTTCCTGAGGAGTTCAGGTTTATTTTATTGAAAAATAACATCTGGAAGCCAAAGGGCTGTATCCACACCAGTCTTCATTTACAGCTACAACTAATGAAGGCTCACTGCTGATGGTTACAGTGGGAAGAATGCAGCGCCAAGGATAATTCATCAGCGTGAACTGCTGACGGTTGAAGACTAAATCCTGTTTTCCACTCTTCTGTAGAGAACTGCATCGTTTTATATTATTTCTTTCTGCTACTTTTATTTGGACTTCATTAATCTTTTTAATTTTTGTTTTTATAATTTTTCTTTGACAATTTTATTCATGAACTTAATAGATCCTGGATGCTTTAAATTTTAATTTAGTTTTTCTTTCTTTTTCTTGCACAACATGTTTTCTCATGAAGAACAGGCTACTTTTAAACTCACTATTTAGCTAAGGTTGGTCTGGAATCCATGATCCTTCTACCTTAGCCTCTTAAATGCTGATGATTACAACAGAGTTATGTGATACCTGGTTGTCATATTTTAAAAATTGTATTAACTGTTTTAACCATAGTATTTTGAATCCTACCTTTCCATAGTATATCATATAGCAAATTATATATTTTAGTGACATCTCAAGTGTTTGTTCAGTCAGTATGATAACAGAGCTTGTACTATTGAATTGACAAAAAGAGATTTAGCATTCTTTAATAACAAGACAAAATTAAGCCATTCTGTGAGTTGCTTTAGTAAAAGATGACATAAAGATGAGATCATTTGAAAAAACATCATAGAAAAATATGGAAGTTCTTTAAGGAGTCATGACGATTCAAATATTCAGTTAATGTTTTGTTTCTGGAAACATTCCATGCTATTTCCTAATTCCTTTTAGTGAGATCAGGAGGAAAAAATATTATGCAATATAACCTTAATTAGTACAGGAAAGAAATGGAATCAATACTGTCCTAACTTTTCATTTTCTCTCCCTACAGAGGTTTCGATTTTTATAGTCCTATTTTCTCAGGCAAAGCAGCAATAGAACAGTAACCGTCCATAACGAGTTTTGAAAAATAACATGATTTCTCACCTTTCTAGAGAGAAAATCCTTTAGGGGGATGCTTACGAGTTTTCTTTCTGTTATTTGTGGCTCTTGGAGACTAGGAAATCACTTTATTATACTAGTGCCTTTGTCTTTTTCTATTTGGCATTATTGATTTGTCTCTACTCCATTTATTTCTGAGCACAGAACTGTACGAGAACTGATTGTTTAATTTGTTGTTTGTCAAAAATCTATCAGTAAGGTTTAGGGACTGGCAATGCTACTTAGGCTCAATTGTGCAACACCTCTGAATTCCCACCTTGCACTTTACTCCAAGATGTAAATAGGACAACAACATGACACTTTAGAGACATATTTCTTAGCAAAATCTGACCAGTGTATGTCACGTCTTATATGTCCTCAGAAAATTCGTATTAAGAAAATCAAGAGTAGGAATGAGATGCTGGTGAGGATGTGGAGAAAGAGGAACACTCCTCCATTGTTGGTGGAATTGCAAGCAGGTACAACCACTGTGGAAATCAGTCTGGAAGTTCCTCAGAAAATTGGACAAAGTACTACCTGAGGACACAGATATACCACTCCTGGGCATATGACCAAAAGATGCTCTAACATATAATGAAGACACATGCTCCACTATGTTCATAGCAGCCTTATTTATAATAGCCAGAAGCTGGAAAGAACCCAGATGCCCTTCAACAGAGGAATGGATACAGAAAACGTGGTATATTTACACAATGGAGTACTACTCAGCTATTAAAAAAATGACTTCATGAAATTCATAGGCAAATGGATGGAAACTTTATCCTGAGTGAAGTAACACAGTCACAAAGGAACACACCTGGTATGCACTCACTGATAAGTGGATATTAGGAAAAAAGCTCAGAATACCCAAGATACAATTCACAGATCATATGAACCTCAAGAAGAAGGAAGACCAAAACCTGGATGCTTCAGTCCTTCTTAGAAGGGAGAACAAAATACTCACAGGAGGTAGATGGTGGGAGGCACTTGGAAGGAAGAGAGAAGGGGGAGGGGAAAAGCAGGGGACAAGATCAGGTGTAGGAGAAGGGGGAGATGTACAGAGGGTCAGGAAATTGAACAGAGACATGTAGCAATGGGGGAGGTAGCCATCATAAAGCCCCAGATGCCAGGAAAGCAAGAGCCTCCCAGGCCCCATCTGGAATGACATTATCTGAAATACCCAATAAAGTAGAGAGAAAATCTGTTGAGACCATATCCAGAGGTTAGGCATGAACCCCGGTTGAGGAATAGGGCCATAGACCCATCTCAAAAATTTTAACCCAAAATTGATCCTATTTACAAGAAATGCAGAAACAGAGTATGGAGCAGAAACTGAAGGAAAGACCATCCAGAGACTGCACCACCTAGGGATCTATTCCATATACAGACACCGAACCCAGACACTATTGCTTATGTCAAGAAGTGCTTGCTGACAGAAGCCTGATGTAGTTGTCTCCTGAGAGGCTCTGCCAGAGCCAGACCAATACAGATGAGATGTTTGCAGTCAACCATCAGACTTAGCATGGGGACCCCAATAGAGGAGTTAGAGGAAGGACTGAAGTGTCTGAAGGGGTTTGCAACCCCATAGGAAGAACAACACTGTCAAACAACCAGATCACCCAGAGCTCTCAGGGACTAAACCACCAACCAAAGAATATACGTGGAAGGACTCATGGCTCCAGCTGCATATGTAACAGAGGATGGGACTTATCTTACATCAGTGGAAGTTGAGGCCCTTGGTCCTCTGAAGGCTCAATGCTCCCGTGTAAAGAAATGCTAGGACACTGAAGCAGAAGTTGGGGGGGAGCATCCTCATAGAAGCAGGAGTAATGGGGGCATGGGATAGGAGGTTTGTGGAGGAGAAATCTGGAAGGGGTATAACATTTAAAATCTAAATAAATAAAATAACCAATAACATCTTTAAAGTATATAAACTTAAATATATGAATTGTGAAAACATATTATAAATATAATTACACAAATCTTACCAGTAGTCTATGGATTAAATATTTTTAATTTTACCTTATTTTAATATATTAGGTTATAAACTCAGTAATCAAATTATTCTATATCTATTCCCACAGAAACAAAAAACAATCAAAAGGATTATTTGGCTATAATATATGAAGTATATATTAAATATCTAAGAAACCATATTATATATCAACTTTTTTCAGTTGCTCTTGTTAAAATTTATGAAAATATGGATAAACACACACACACACACACACACACACACACACACACACACACACACACATCCCCACACTGGTAGATTTTTTTACCCTACCCCTTCGGATAATTCTCCCAAGACATGCCCTCACAAACCAACCTACCCAGAAGTATTTCTCCTAATAATTTCAGACTTTATCAAGGTATCAATCAAGATTAACAATAAGAGAAACCCACAGGAGATTAGTAGCATTACACTTCACAGTTTTTAAGAAGGTGGTTATTAAGTCTCTATTGGAATTGATTGTTCTCTGTCAGCCTTGGTAGCAAGTAATCTGTAAACAGAATTCCATATTTGCTTGTAAATCAAAGTAACCCTAAGTAACTGTGAGTATTGTGTCTTCCAATGACTGTCCAACATCTGCTTCAGGAGAGTCAGTTTTCTATTACTGCAACAAGAGTTCTTCCCTAGGGGGAGGGGAGAGGGCTCAGTGGTGAAGAGTCCTGGCTATTTATCCAGAGAACCCAATGTATTCTCAGCACACAAGTGATGGCTCACAGTTGTTTGTACTTCCAGTTCCTGGGAATCTGGTTCCCTCTTCTGGCTTCCTTGTGGAAGAAATTTTTGTCTAATTCCATTTGTGGTCAGGTAATGCGGAACGTAAGGTGATGGTAACTGCTAACAGGAAGAGTTTTTCTGTTCTGACATTATTTAACATCCAGAACACAGTGCTGTCAGGGGCGAGCAGAGCATAAAGCCTGTTTTCATATGTGTGAGATACAGCGAACACCAATGATTCATTCCTATGGCGTTTATAATCACCCATCTAAAATGGCGAGTGATTGCCGTAAGAGTTGAGCAAATATTTGTTCTCATTTTGTCTTCTGAATGAAGACACTGCTTGTCACTTCCCCTTACACTGTGTGAGTCCTCCATTGAGGATAGAAAGGCATGAGCTGAACAGCATCTCAAAAGCAGTGTTTGCATAAAGAACGGTGTCCTCATGAGGCTCCTGTTTCTATTGAAACTCAACAATGAACAGAAGGACAAAGAGCTGAAAACTTATGGACCTGTGTGTGTGTGTGTGTGTGTGTGTGTGTGTGTGTGTGTGTGTGTGTGTGTGTTGCTCTCATGTGCACCTGTACTCTGTGGGAATGTGTGTTCGTATATGTATATTTGATATCTGATATGGTTTGAACTTCTAATAGTCAGATGTTGTAAATGTGTTAGGATTACAAGCGGGGCTCTTTGGAGTTGATTGGCTCATGAGCCTTCCTTCCTAATAAATGTGGTTAACTGCTTTAAGGGCCTCACACTTTGACTATTTGTCCTCTGCATTCTGCAATGTGAAGACCCAGAGTCACTCGCTGACTTTCGCATCCCTTACTATACAACTCAGCTGATCTAGAATGTCCTCTCTTCCAGAACCGAGATAAGCACATTTCTACCCCTTGTGAATTACTCAGCCTCAGACAGTCATAAGCGGGATAAAAGAGAGAATGGTGGTGCCCAACACACCTGATAATCTTCACACTCAACCAGAAGGCACTTTCACTTTGTTCTATTAAAAACACAGAGACCTGGACCTACAGTGAAGATTCCTTAACATTATCGAATTTGCCAAACTTCACAAACCAAACTTAAATATGAGGGATTTTTCTACAGCAAATGCTGATATATATGAAAGCATAACTCAGAAAGGTGTTCGGTAATTGAGAAAAATACTTTGTTTATTACAGACCATAATAGCCTGAGGCAATTTACTCCTGAGTGCTAAGGAAAAGAGTGTTCTTTGAAGTCAGGGAAGTAGAAGCAGTTGGATGCTTTTCTAAAGAATTTATTCTGTGTTACAAGTAGAGGGAAGTAGATGCAGATAGATGTGTTTCCAAAGAATTTATTCTATCACTAAAGTTGTAAACAAAATGTGGAACTCAAGTCTTTGTTAAAAATATCTATGGGCATATGGACAGTAGAAAGGATACTGTGGTTTATTTTATAAAGTAAACAGGAATTGTTCTCTAACCTTAGTTTACAGAGCATATAAAAGTGCATAGTAGATTGAACTACATATATTCTAAAAAACACAGTTATCAAGTTTGTAGCACAACACAGCTCTTAGCCTAAGAATTCAGGCTGATTCATTTTGTAGATGGATGTGAGTCAAGACAATCCACCATTGACCGTCAAGTTCCCTGTACATGCTTGCTGTGAACTCCAAAAAACGGTAAGCCCTGGCCACTCTTTTCCTGCCCATTTCCCAGAGTTTTCTTTGAAGCAAAAGATGCAGCACGTCTTCCCAAGAGCAACCTGCGTCTATGTGGTGTAAAAGCTATGACTCTACCAAGTCAAGCTCTTTCTCTATTCATAAAGGATGCTGCAGTCCCTTGTTTCTGCCTTGGCCTCCTGAGCCCTGGGACCATATCTGTTCTCTTCCATACCTGGTGTCACATAATATTTTACCCATCAGACATTAAATTTCATGGAGCGAGATATTAAAGTTAAATATGATTGCATTATTTAGAATTTCTTATCTTCTGATGAAGTAGCTGGCGGAAGCCATTTGAGGAGAAGTTAATTTGCTCTCACTATGTAGGATAACAGTCCCATCACAGTGGATGAAGCAGCTCTGTGTATGGCAGTGGGAGAGATAACTTGTCACCACAGCTATACATGCTTCCTATCCCGAAGGTTCCAAAACACCTCCCAAAACAGTGTTGTCATCTAAGGATCAACTCTTCAAACGTAAGGCTTGGGGACATTTCACATCCAAAGCACAAAAATGGCCTAGGAAAATAATTGTATAAAATAAACTTATAATGGATATTTATTGAAAAAGGAGTTGGGAAAACTGTAGGAAAAATAATTTCTTTCTGATACATTTGGCTGATTTTTAGGAATGAAGACAGGGTGTGATGATGTAGTCTTGACTATCCTGAAACTCAGTTTGTTGACCGAGCTGGCCTCAAAGTCGCAGACCTGCCTGCCTCTTTCTTCTGACTGCTGGGATTCAAGGTGTGTGTCACCATGACTTTGGCTTATATACTTCAATAAGAGCTTTCTGAACAGTAGTCCATTATATGCAGTGCTGTGTGGGAAGATGTAGTAAGTAAAAAAGATTGAGTCCCACTGTTTTCTTTTGTTATTCTCCTTCCCGGGAGCCTTTTATCAAGATGGTTAGTTTAATTTGAGATTCGTAAGATACCATTTCTGTTCTTGAGTTTCTCTTAAGTTCTAATTTAAGTGAACATGAATTGTCTATAGAGGTGGGGTTTAAACCATAACTATGGGCGCAGTAATGAGAGGGCTGAGTGCAAGTCTAATGAATGGGTGTAAGCAATGACACAGAGATTTGCAGGTGCCGTGGCCTCAACTCTGACCCCCTAATATCCACACGCAGAAGCTCTAACACTGCACACTCCAGTGGGGTAATCAGACTCATTGGGACAGACCCTTCAGAATATGGTTATGGTTAGGCTGAATCATAGGCTGGGCCCGAATCCTGCAGCACTGCTGAGAGTACAGAGATGCTGTAATGTATGTAGGGAACAGCTACATGAGGTCTTACTTGAAGAAAACTACCACAAATTCCTTTCACCAGAATTCAAACTGAATGGAAGCTTAGCCTTGAGCATGTAGACACCACAACTGTAACAAAGCAAATACACAACAATGTAGATACACAAGTTCATTCCAGGAAGTCTGGGGTATGTTGCCATGACAGCAAATAGATGAGTCCTGCAAGCAGCTCAGGAACGTCACCTAAGGTTTTTTCATGAGGAAAGTGTTATTATTATGACAGATTCAAATAGACTTGGTTATTTAAAAAAGAAAAACAGGGATGGCTATACTTAAGGTAAAAGATACAACCAAAAATTCTGTCTTGGAGCAGAACGAGATTAGCTTAGCTCATGGTTTCAGAGGTATTCACCATCATGGCAGAAGACAGTGACTGGGCAGAGGTCTTCTGATGATGGCACTCAAACTGGGATAAGCACTTAAGCTTACCTGCTCCTTTTTTTCTCCCAGCTAATGAAAGCACACAACTCCCGCCGTCTAGGTGTGTCTTCCTTCCCCAGTCGTCTCTGCAGAACTGCCTTTACAAGCATAACTCTGACATGCTTAGCCAATCTCCTAGAAGATTTTAAACCGAGTCAAGTTGACAGTGAAGATGAACTGTCAGAATAACTAACTCACTGTGAATCCAGGGAGACTTTTCTGAGACTTAAAAGCTACTACTGGAAATCTTTTATATACCTTTAGCTAACTTATGCTCTTACATAGTACAGACAATGCTTAGAACAATCATTCAGATACTTGAAAAGTGATGTCCTTTCTTTTTACAGCTCTTAGAATATGTTATGTGCTTTCCCACTTTATAATGTACTCAGATAATGTACATGCCTGTTAATACTCAGAGAACATACATGATGTGCTCAGAATACGGTATAATCATGTGTGCAAATAATGCACATGGCTGTTAATACTCAGAGAACAGACACAATGTGTTCCAGAATACATTACAGTCATGTGTGCCACTCAGAGTAATTGCACCAGGCCGTTTTCCCTTGTCAGCTTCGGTCTTCTTTTCATTCTCCAAGGCTCACTGCTGGGATTTGTTTAACTCTCTCTTATTCTCAACTAACGAGAACTGTGCTCATCCACTCCTTGGCGCAAGGCATCTCTTCCTATTGATCTTTGCTGCATTTTAATTTGCACTGATAATTAGTTTTGTTTTTCAGCTATGACTTTTCCAGGGCACAGTCTCCTTCATGCATACCTGAATGCACAATATCCCTGGCAATTCCAAATGCGCTTATTTCCCCTTCTCTTCCTCTGCTTGCACTCTTTGGTTAATTTTACCTCACAAATTTCATTCCAGCAGATTTACAATTTTAAATTATTAATAATCCAGTATATTGAAAAATTTACATGTGTAAATTTTAAGGCCCTATAAAGCATTGTCTATTCATTTAAACATATAAAGGGTTTGCCTATATGCTAGATATTTTTATCTCCTTGAGATTTATTACATAATCCTGCTCAGTGTAAAATTTTAAATAAAATGTATTTATTTTAGTAAACCAATCTAGTGTTCCAAAATTGTTTTTCAATATTGATTCAATTCCTGAGACTAGTATCGTAATGGAAAGTTAAATTTGAATTAGAAGACTTGTCCATTTCTGAAGTACTTATTTAACATGTAAAGATAAAAAAATATAATGTCAAGTACCTAGACAGGCTCTGAAATATACATTTATTGGTGAAAATTCTCCAATAGCAAAGCGGCTACATAGAACTCAATTTCCACTTCTCTTTTTAAGCTCCATAGGAAAATGTTTAAATTTAATTGTTAATAGAAAGGGAATTTTTATTTCCGATCTTAAGAGAAATAGACCCGATAGAACGTGATGTGTTATGGTGAACTGCCTCGGGTGTCTGTGGAGACTGACGAGTTCTTTCACCTGACGGAGGAGCAGGAGGCCCCGTACACTCGGCAGTACAGCTCTAAGAAACAGAGCTTACTAGTAATAGAGCAGGATAACTAATACCAACCCAGGGAGATGGGATCAAATGTTATAAATTATTTTATCCTGAAAATACATTGTGAGTGTAAGGCTATTTTTCTTTACTCAGAAATGAAGCTGGGCCATCAAGTAATCTACACAACAAAGCTCAGATTGTTAAATCTACATTTACCTAAGCATTATCAATGAATACCAATACTACTGACACTGATCTAAATTTTGTAGCAATGTAGATTTATCAGTTTTGTTTCCTATTTTTCAAAAATAATATTTTAATAGTTGTTAAGTGTTTAGCTTGTGTCAGATATCTAGTCATTTCTTAATAAGCATTGAGAATGCACCAATTCTAAATTACTTAATTTTTTAATGTAAAACTTTAAATCTGTACTATCTTAAAATTGTGTAAAGTCATGTAAACAACAAGAAGGATGGTATATGCTTAAAATCCCGGCACTTAGGAAGCTGAGGAAGAAAACTGTGAGTTCACGGCCAGCTTGGGCCACACAGAGTGATGGTAAGGGCAGTCTGGTCTGCAGAGCAAGATCTTAGGACAAAAGCAAGCTAATGTAAGATGAAATAAAAAATTTCACCAAACTGATACTTCACTGCTTTCCCTCTCAATAATACATTTGATGGCCAGTTATGCAGTGTCACTTGTTCATAACAGAGTGGCTTCCAGACTAACTTTTTAATGAAATTTTGAATTAGGACACCTACCAAAGAGCAGCAATCCCAATATTCATCATTCCTTTACATTGTTTACTGGATTGGGTTTTCTTTCAGTTTATTCCAGACAGATTCTTATTATATTGCCTAGACTGGCTTTCTGTATATTGCGCAAGCTGTTCAAACACATGGAGCTTGTCCTGCTTAACACTCCTGAGTATGTGTGTATATATGTGTATGTATGTATATACATGTGTATATGTATATATTAATCAAGGAGAACATTAATATATATATTAATATAAAGAGTTAAACATTGTAAGTAAGTTTCATAAAGTGTTGGTTGCAAAACTACAATAGTAAATTCGGAGCCATGAATATACAATAATAAAAAAATAGGCATGGAGAAATATTCAAAACACAAATCACTGAAAGAAATTAATAGTTAGTTTAATGATATATGATAAGTTTTAATATTGTACATTTACAAGAGTACAGTATGTACATGCTAAGATTTATAAAAACATATACTATCAGTAATAGCATTCCATTAATGCTATAAAAATTCTATTTTTGCTGTAGTAATATATCACTAGTAAATATACAAACACTATAGACTGTTAACAAGATAAAGATAATACAAAGGTTTTTCTTGTAAAACTAAGTTGTCAGTTTTAAACATACTTACAAAAGGTAATAGTCAGAAAAATGAATTAAAAAGTCCAAGAATGCCTTAAGCAAATACAGTGAATTAATGAAAACATTGATTTTTTGATTATCAACAAGTATTCTAAGGCTATTAGTAGAACAATGTCTGAAACAATGACAGGCCTATGGGAGCACTAAAGACAGAAAGCAATCCCAGTATTCATCATTGTGTCTGCAGAACCCAGCATTGCAAGTTGTGAGAGGACCAGTGGGCAGAAGGAGGTTAGGACTGCAGAACTAACAAGGAGGCAGCAGGCAGGAACATGATCAGGATGAAAGGAAATTCTGTAAGTCAAATATAATTTGCACAGGCACAAAAGACCTGGAAAGCTCTGTGTGAAGAAAATGCGTATATTAATCAATAGATAAAAATGCTCATCCTGAAGGAAATCAATCCCACCAATATTGACTGACTGTGAAACAAATTAACGATTACCCACATAGCGAGCGAGCATCATTATCTGTTAGGGCTGTAACCCCATACAAATCCCAGCACTGCCACCTCGCCATGTCACTATTTAAAACAGTGCGACTGGACTAACCCAATCACAGAAAGACATACATGGTATGCACTCATTGATAAGTGGCTATTAGCCCAAATGCTTGAATTACCCTAGATCCCTAGAACAAACGAAACTCAAGACGGATGATCAAAATGTGAATGCTTCACTCCTTCTTTAAATGAGGAAAAAGAATACCCTTGGCAGGGAAGGGAGAGGCAAAGATTAAAACAGAGACTGAAGGAACACCCATTCAGAGCCTGTCCCACATTTGGCCCATACATATACAGCCACCCAATTGGACTAGATGGATGAAGCAAAGAAGTGCAGACCGACAGGAGCCGGATGTAGATCGCTCCTGAGAGACACAGCCAGAATACAGCAAATACAGAGGCGAATGCCAGCAGCAAACCACTGAACTGAGAATAGGTCCCCTATTGAAGGAATCAGAGAAAGAACTGGAAGAGCTTGAAGGGGCTCGAGACCCCAAAAGTACAACAATGCCAAGCAACCAGAGCTTCCAGGGACTAAGCCACTACCTAAAGACTATACATGGACTGACCCTGGACTCTGACCCCATAGGTAGCAATGAATATCCTAGTAAGAGCACCAGTGGAAGGGGAAGCCCTGGGTCCTGCTAAGACTGAACCCCCTGTGAACTAGTCTATGGGGGGAGGGCGGCAATGGTGGGAGGGTTGGGAGGGGAACACCCATAAGGAAGGGGAGGGGGGAGGGGGATGTTTGCCCGGAAACCGGGAAAGGGAATAACACTCGAAATGTATATAAGAAATACTCAAGTTAATAATAATAAAAAAAAAAGAAATGTAAATATAAATGTCCAAAAAAAAAAAAAACAGTGCGACTGAATGACCCATTCAACAAACACAAAACAATGATGCAGAGAAGCATGCTGATCTTCCTGAACTACACATTGAAGCTTAGATTCACTGAAAACACAAAAATCTAAGAACTCTACTTAACAGACTTATTACTTTATTACAGTTACTAACCACTCCCAAAATGTAGTCTATGTTGCTGTACAAAATGTCTGCTTCAGGGAGGGTAGGGTAGTATGAAGATAGATTAATAATGCTAAAGACTACTCAAAATAGACATATAGAAACCTAATGTAGAAGCATCCAGATAGATAGATATATAGATAGATAGATGGATAGATGATATATGGATAGATGGATAAGATGGATAGATGAATAGATGGATAGATGAATTAAGTGAGTTTTTCACATACATACATATTTGTGTATTTATATATATATACATGTGTACATATAAACACACACATACATAAGAATATATGTGTATATTCATATATATGAATTAAAGTGGAGATACCCTATTATAAGATGACAATGTCAGTAATAGATACTAGCATAGGAATGATATAAAGCAAGTTTGCATAGACCCATCTAAACAATACATGCTCTTTGTGTTGCTCTTTGTTGTCCTCCAGAACTTAAAAGTAAGATCATGAGGCTTATACTACATGCTTGAGTAAAAGAACATGGCAGAGACCAAGCTGGTAAGAACCTAGAAGCTTTATGCCTGCTGGTTAACTTTCATAGTGCTGGAAGATGTTGTGCTAGAAGAGAAGAAAGATCATTATCAATCATACTCAGCCAGGAATCCTTCAAGTAATAATAATTACTGGCCTAGCAAGACATACTGACTGATGCAATAGGGGCATACACATTATGAGAGTAACCAAGCGATTTCTGATTAGACTTTAGTCCTACTGCACAGAAAGAAAACTCTACTTGGTACCTTTATTGGACTAACAACCAAGACTTATATAGGTTGTGTGGCATAGAATAGAATATATTACTATCTTTTTGCTAAATATACACAGAATTAGACGTATTTCTAATGACTTAGTATACCTATAGATAAATGCATCTCGTAACCCTCACCATCAAATGCCACTCTCCAGCTGTTGTGTGACCGTCCACTTGTATATGATGATAAACACCATGATCCATAACTGGCTATAGGGCAGAAAATAAAAGACTGCATAAAAGTCATACCTACAGGGAACATAGAGACTACACCTTCACTCGCGAGGCTCAAGAATCATGCAGAAGAGGGGACAGAAAGACTGTAAAAGAAGGAAACACTATCTTGTGAACACAGTAGGGCTGCTGCACATTTGAACTTACAGAAGTTGGAATGGTGTCCAGAAAGCCTATGGCAAGCCCAAACACTACATGGAGAGGGAAGTTGGGCAACCAATCCCACCCCTAGCTGTGAAGCTATTGGCACACACTAGCTATGGTAAGGAAGACATGGTATTCTCTAATAGTGTAGCCCTGGTAAGTCATCCATATCCCAATGAGACACCACACATTTACATTTTGGAGTCACAAATTGGTCTTGAAAGGTATTTAAAATAAATAAAAAAGACACAAGATTGGTTGTTTAGGAGAAAGAGTGCATCTGTGAAGAGTTATGGGAAGGAGGGAATTGATCAAAATTCTCCAGGAACTAATAAAAATCTTTAAAATTAAGGAAAGTATTTTCAAAATATCTGCTTCAACAGGAAACATGAAGCAATCTTAACTGTTGTCTTGCAATCCTCTATTTCATAAAGAACTACCCTTATGATATAATAAGGAATAAATCAATCCAATTTTAAACAACATAAATTACTATAAAGTATATTTAAGTATGACTCTGTTGGTCTAATGGTTTATTCTTCAATTGTTTTCAGGAATATAAAATAATTCTATGAGCATGTTATTGTCTACATATACATTTAAACTACAATTGCATTCACACTCACTTTTATAATATTAACATCAAATCCATATTAGAAAGAAAGAAGATGCTTCAAGAACAGACAATAGCTTTCTCTATAAAATTAGTGGATTGACAACAAAAATATCAAGTAAGTATAAGAGATAAAAGAGATTTAAGAGAATATTCAGTGAAGAAACTGTTCAAGTCAAAATGGCTTGTCTCTTTTGTGATGAGTTCTGAAGCTCACATATGCATGCAGAAGAAAATAGGATCGCAAACAATGCAACCTGGGCAAGCATTGACAGACTGAATGGGGTGTGGAAGAGTATGTGGCACACTTTTGAGACCGACCATATATTTATAATAATTACAAAGAACAAGAAAAAATCTATGCGTTTATGATTGAATGAAAGAAAAATATCATTCAGATTACAGTCATAATTCATTGAAATATACAAAATATCTCAAAAGAGTAGCAACACATGAATAAATGTACACTTATACATAGATCCTCCCTAAAATACAAAATATTTCTCAATTTGTAAGGTTGACTTTCCATTGAGAATATAGATCTTACTAATTCTGACCTTCAAAATCAGAGGGAACAACTGCAGAGACACCATTTTTGGATGAGGATCTCCTCGCTGAGATACCAATAATATTGCTAACTGTCAAGTTCAGAAAAAGAAACAGTTTTATAGTAATTCAAGGAACATAAGTTCCTGACATTTCCCCGTCACTGTGAGGGCATATTCCTGAGCTTCTGCGACACATTTTACCAAGTGACCTGGGTCATGCTTGCAAACTAGAGCAATCCTGATGTTAAAATGAATTTCTTTGGCAAATAATTAAATATACTCAAGACATGTAGAGAATCCAAAATATACCCTTAAATCATTTATATCTCCTGAAAGATGAAAATTGCAAAAACATTTACATTTCTACAGGATCTTCAGCTTAGGTGAAATTTTTTTTTTAAATATGGAACGCTTCACGAAATTGCGTGTCATCCTTGCTCAGGGGCCATGCTAATCTTCTCTGTATTGTTCCAATCTTAGTATATGTGCTGCCGAAGCGAGCACCAGCTTAGGTGAATTTTTAAAAATGCTCTATTAACTTATACATAAAAAATAATCTTAAATTTCTAAGATGCCTTATTCTTAGTGAGGAGTGTTGGAGCAAGCTGAAGCAAATGCTCTCACAGACACACCGCAGTGTGGGAGACGACGCAGAGAATGTTCCCTGGTCCAGGGGAAATCTTGGTGTTGGCTTGTACGAGGTTGGGTGAGTTGCCAGAGTAAGATAAATGGCGCTGGGCTGTGCCATTAACCTGTGACATTTCTGACAGCGCAGGGCTGTGTGCAGTGGGAAAGTTGACTTTTTTTCTTTGCTATCTTTCAACTTATAATAGAAATAAGAAAAGATAGGTGAAATGCTCTCATGGAAGACAGTAACAACTCAGGATGCCCACCTTGAAGAATAGAGGTTTCCCTGCCATATGAAGAAGTGGATTCTCTATCAGGAAGCCTTGATGAGGAATGTTATATAAGTCAATCTATTTAAAAAATGAACATGAAAATACTTGTATATTCACACGGATAATTATGAACAACAAAACCTCTTCACTAGAAGTATGACATGTTCTTTACTCTATGAGTAAAATTAACTCACCTCACTTTTTGTGAGAACAAAATTATGCCACCTTGAAAATAACTATTAAGCTTTAACATACATTCGATAATGGCATGTTATTTGTGACATTTTTAAATTTATCAAATGTCACCAAAATTTTATCATAGATTTTGTATTGTTTTGCTTTTTACTGGCATGAAGAAAGCAGAATAGTCAGAAAAAAGCTATAATTTCAAAAAATAGAGTAGCGCATTTTCGGGAAAATTATAAAAAAACAATAGGATCACGAGTTCATGCTGAAGACATTCGCTGCTTATTTGGGAGAGAAATGCGATGGTTGAGGTTATTCCTTGCTTTCCATGTAGCAATAATATGACTTTCTCATGATCCCAAATCCTTTCTCATAAATATGATATAAAGGTGCACAAAATTCATCCTCTAAGGACTATGCTATAACACATTTATTGAGCCATAATAACCAAGACCTGTCATAAAACTGTGATTAATAATCCATCAGCAAAATTGACGGGTAAGTCAGTATGCTGCAGGGTGACAAAATGGAGAGCAATGAAGACCCTGAGGGCCAGCTGGCCTTACATAGAAAAGGATGCTAACACAGTGCCTGTCCCTATATCTATAGCACGGTGACAAAACCATGGAGGCTGGAGAACAAAGTTTATATTCTACGACTGAAAACATTAAGAGTCATCGTGATGATGGGGTGGGAGGTGTTGAGGGATGTCTCAGTTGGAGAAATGCTTCTGTGTAAGCAAGAGAATGAGTTCAGATCTCCGGTATCTACAGAAGAAGATAGACACAGCAGCATATGCACGCCTATCACCAGCCCCAGAGAGGTATAGCTAGGTCGAAACTGTGGCTTGCTGGCTAGCCAGCCTCCCCTAATCAGTAAGCCAGTGAAAGACCCTGTCACAAAAAATAAGATGGATGGCTCCCAACGAACAGGAGGTTGCTCTCTGGCCTCCACAAGCAAGGAGAGAATTTTGTCCACCCACCTACAAGCACACACACACACATGCACACATACAAAACACACACATGCACACATACACACACACACACACACACACACACACACACACACACACGCAATATACATAGACTGACCCATGGAAACAGGCATATCATTTACTCACACATGTTTTTCATCCCAGCTCGTAAAATACGTACTATGAATTAAGAATTGACTCAGTCATACTTGAGAAATCCATAGCTATTAATGAGAGGTCATGTAGATATGCAGACAGGTAAGCAAAGGGGTCCTTTCCCCAGCATTAGAAAATATAAACTTTACGCACATGTGTCAGTTATTTTAGTCTCTCTATTCATTAATTCTTATAATAATACAGTAATTACTTCAATATAGAGCAAAACAAGAAACACCACTGGATATGTAGGATACTGATATTTTTAAGTTTTGAACAATTTTTTTCATATTCTACTAAGGTTTCTTTTTTGCTGACTTAATTTCAAATATAACCCAAAGGAAAAAAATATTGTTTCAAACACAATCTCCCAAAAGATAATCTAAAGTTATAGTTTCATTTTGATGTGGCAACTGGAGGGGAAGATTTAGAAACTCGTGTGAAAATAAAGTTTCATATAAAATTCTCTTGTTTATAAATGAAACATATAAAAGCTTAAAAATAAAACAAGTTCACTCTGAGGACTTTAAATGCCTCAAAGCATCATTGTTTTGACAGTTGGTGAAATTGTTGAATCAAACATATGCTATATTTAAAAGAATGTAGCATATAAAACCATGTTATATTTAAAAGAATGAAAGCATATAAAACTATACACTATTTAACAGTACAATATATAAAGATTACTAGAATATTTTAAGGGTTTCTTAATGATAACAAATTTAGGAATCCACATAGCTCATTGATTTTACATATACATGTATCAAAACATGTATTTATATACCAATATATTAATATATACAATGATAGATTTCCAAATTATAGTCAGATTAAAAAATTATACACTAATAAGGATAAAATTGTGATAAAAACAAAACCATTGGCTACTTGACACTAACTTTATGTTAAAATGTCTTTGCTTACATAAATTAACTCATTCAAGTTTTGTAACCATCACACAAGATAGGTTCAGTTTGCTACCTGTTAATTATGTCACACAAGACATATAAACATCTTGGCTAGTGAGGTCATGGGTCTTAGAGGACAGACTGTTATGGCCACCTTTCAAATCCTGTATAATTTATAACTAGATTTAAAATACTCATCCCTATACACACAGATAGGTGTAGGTCTCACTCTTTCTTCATCGAAAAAGCTTATTTTTATAGCAGACTAAAAATTTAGTCATAGAGGAATCTGACATAGAGGAGGTCAGATTCATTATGGAAATCTTGCAGTCTCCCCATCCTTTGCCTCCCAGTGAATTGCTTACATTATTTTTAAAGTGGCATTTCTGTCTATTCTTTGAAAATTCCACACGTTATCTTTTAACTGTATGTATTCCCGACCTCCCTCACTATCTTTAAAAACAAAATATAAAACAAACAAACAATACCGTAAGACAACAGTTTGTGTTGCCTACTACCCCTGGGTCCTGGCAGTGCTCTAGAGGGTGGTCCATATAGCATGTGCCAATCCACTGAAGAAAATGGGCTTCCCTTCACCCAGCAGCAATCCAATGAGTCACATTCCTATCAGATGCTTGTTTGAGAATTGGAAGAGAACGCTTAATGTTTGTTCTCCATCTTAGTACAACTGCTTCATTTCATGAAAGAAATCAATACTACATTACTTTTCAACATTGTATTTTACATGAAACTTAAGTAATACATTAACCACAACTAAAACTGCACCTATAATGAAAACCAGAAATTTAAGAGCTTATAAAGGCTCCGTATGTGTTTATACTTTGACTTCTATTAACACGACTAATAACATTAGTAACACTGTGTTCTTACCAAAAGATTATGTTATTATGCAAACCAATATGTACAAATACATTTTAAAATAAACTTACACTTATTCTTTAATTTAAAAGAATAATACATTCTAAACAACAAATAGAACCATAAGTAATATAAATTACCATAAAATTACTCAAACCCCAATAATTACAAAGTTACTTGTTGATGGTTGGAAAGTTTCGTACAGTCTTTTGCAACTATTTTTAACTACATAATGCCTCTGACTGGATCATGATTTGATGCAGACTATCTCTTCTCAGTTTACCCATAAAACTGGTAACGTCGTTAGAACAGTCCATGGATCTCAGTAGGGACTTCTCTCCGGATTATATTGTTACTGCTGACTTCTTTCAGCTTTCACTAAATTAGCAGCGATTGTACTTAAATCTTTCTAGCTCAAGTCTGAGGTAAAATTGCATATTTAGTACTCTACTGTCAATCAAAGCATAATAAGAAATCGGAATCTCTTCTGTACAAAAGTGAGCTAATTCTTCTGATCATTGGAAAAGGTGAAAGAGACTGAGACCTGGATTTCTTTACTCTTCCTCTTGTCACTCAGCTCCCATTGGCCCTTGTTTATTGAATGGAAAAGACTCAGGCATCCTACTATGACCTTTTGCCCTCCCTTATCGACTGCTGATTGATTGACCCAAGGAGTTACCATTTAGCCCAGGTTGCCCATGAACTTTTAATGCCCCTCCCTCAGCTACCTGAGCATGGAGGATTATAAACTTGTACATTACCCTGGAATCTCATTTATTTTAAACATCAATATTACTAATGACTATGATTAGCTTTCAGGCATTAAATTAGTTGGTGACATTTAACCCAGTGGGTTGAAAAGAAGCATTTGCAATTCTAACACCTCCAGGCAATGGCTACTCTCAGGGGCTCCTTTTAATCTTCTTCCCCCTGCCATTGGTCAACAGCCCAAGGTCTTTGTCTGAGGTTACCCCAGACTCCTTATATCTGTTTGCTCCCTGGTTTTCTAATCTGCCTTGTTAAGGGGAGTTGATTTCCACAGGTCTACTCAAGAACTGTTTGAGGATGATGAGTGCTGGAAAAGCCAATGGAATATGGTCACAAGTTCGTGGCAGCAGCAGAACACTGATTTGAACACTGATTTGGTTTGTTTCACCAAAAGGGAATAGATTATTTCTCTTGTATAGCTGGATCTGCACTAGGCAGAGAGGAACAGAAGACAGTCCAATGATGCACTATGGTATCTGGCACAGTACAAAGCAGTCCTTGAAACCACAGTCCTTGAACAGGGAGTAGTGGAGCAAACCAGAGACAACTGTAAACTCTAGCAGAAGGATAGCCTGCATTCCTTCCTGAAGGTTGATCAGACGTTAGCCAGTGAGTAGTTAATAAACACAACATGCCAGTCTCAGAGAAGAAACGGGGTCCTAAAGGATGTAACTGTTAGTGGTCATATATGTATAAGCAGAATTAGAGGGCCGAGTCAATCATACTTATATATTTAGGAATGCAAACATACATGCAACAAAGACACTGAGGCCATGAATTTGATATAGGCAAGGAGGAACAGAGGAGATGAGGGAGGAGAGGATGGTGTAATTATAGCATAATTTCAAATATAAAATATCATAAAGTAGAAGTCAGTTCTAAACCTTTAAATTTTTGTGGGGGAGCTTACTAAAGTGATCTCATGAGACACATGAACATTAGGGTTATTTTTTGAGGTGAACTTAAAGCAAAAGTTACTCATTAAAAGCTTAAACACATTTCAAAAACATTTTAAAGCCACTTCATTTATAAGCAAGCATCCTTGTTTCCTAGAAAGCAGCAAAGACTTTCCACTGTGCGCTGACACCTAGGCTTGAAGGAGGACTCTGTTACAATAAACAAACCTGGAAGAACTGCAGTGACAATCCCCAAAAGGCATTTAAGCATAGCACTGCACACAGAACTCCTTCAACAGCTGAGTGAGGGATGGAGATAAAATGTGCCAGTGCAAAGAAATTCTGGAAAGCATACGGCACTTAGCATCAGGATTTGAGGACACTCCAACAGAACTGATGTTTGAGGTGTTTTTCTTAACAATGAAGTGGGAGTCTGGTGCAATGAGCCCATGCCTTGATTCAAATACATCAAAGCTCCAGTTCTATATCATTGTTTCTATGATATATAGTGATCGTGGACACATCATTATTGCTCTTAAAGGCTGTGAGACATAGGACATTTCTCCTTATCAAAAGTAATGATATCCCCGGTGAGTGAGAGACCCAACCGCCTGGTCAGGTGGGCACTCCTGAGGCTGCAGAGCAGAAGAGACCACCAACACTGCTCACCCCTGCCCACATCCCTGGCCCAAGAGGAAACTGTATAAGGCCTCTGGGCTCCCGTGGGGGAGGGCCCAGGAGCAGCAGGACTTCTGCGCCTGAGACACCGCCGGATCCTGAAAGAAACAGACCGGATAAACAGTTCTCTGCACCCAAATCCCGTGGGAGGGAGAGCTAAACCTTCAGAGAGGCAGACAAGCCTGGGAAACCAGAAGAGACTGCTCCCTGCACACACATCTCGGACGCCAGAGGAAAAAGCCAAAGACCATCTGGAACCCTGGTGCACTGAAGCTCCCGGAAGGGGCGGCACAGGTCTTCCTGGTTGCTGCCGCTGCAGAGAGCCCCTGGGCAGCACCCCACGAGCGAACCTGAGCCTCGGGACCACAGGTAAGACCAAATTTTCTGCTGCAAGAAAGCTGCCTGGTGAACTCAAGACACAGGCCCACAGGAACAGCTGAAGACCTGTAGAGAGGAAAAACTACACGCCCGAAAGCAGAACACACTGTCCCCATAACTGACGGAAAGAGAGGAAAACAGGTCTACAGCACTCCTGACACACAGGCTTATAGGTCAGTCTACCCACTGTCAGAAATAGCAGAACAAAGTAACACTAGAGATAATCTGATGGCGAGAGGCAAGCGCAGGAACCCAAGCAACAGAAACCAAGACTGCATGCCATCATCGGACCCCAATTCTCCCACCAAAACAAACATGGAATATCCAAACACACCAGAAAAGCAAGATCTAGTTTCAAAATCATATTTGATCATGATGCTGGAGGACTTCAAGAAAGACATGAACA
This sequence comes from Rattus norvegicus, assembly GCF_021556685.1. Classification (NCBI taxonomy): domain Eukaryota; kingdom Metazoa; phylum Chordata; class Mammalia; order Rodentia; family Muridae; genus Rattus; species Rattus norvegicus. Next base: position 230,416,661 of record NC_141535.1, on the reverse strand, counting down.
CACTTAGGGAAACACAGGAAATCATTAATAAACAAGTAGAAGCCTACAAAGAGGAATGGCAAAAATCCCTGAAAGAATTCCAGGAAAACACAATCAAACAGATGAAGGAATTAAAAATGGAAATAGAAGCAATCAAGAAAGAACACATGGAAACAACCCTGGATATAGAAAACCAAAAGAAGAGACAAGGAGCTGTAGATACAAGCTTCACCAACAGAATACAAGAGATGGAAGAGAGAATCTCGGGAGCAGAAGATTTCATAGAAATCATTGACTCAACTGTCAAAGATAATGTAAAGCGGAAAAAGCTACTGGTCCAAAACATACAGGAAATCCAGGACTCAATGAGAAGATCAAACCTAAGGATAATAGGTATAGAAGAGAGTGAAGACTCCCAGCTCAAAGGACCAGTAAATATCTTCAACAAAATCATAGAAGAAAACTTCCCTAACCTAAAAAAAGAGATACCCATAGGCATACAAGAAGCCTACAGAACTCCAAATAGATTGGACCAGAAAAGAAACACCTCCCGTCACATAATTGTCAAAACACCAAACGCACAAAATAAAGAAAGAATATTAAAAGCAGTAAGGGAAAAAGGTCAAGTAACATATAAAGGGAGACCTATCAGAATCACACCAGACTTCTCGCCAGAAACTATGAAGGCCAGAAGATCCTGGACTGATGTCATACAGACCCTAAGAGAACACAAATGCCAGCCCAGGTTACTGTATCCAGCAAAACTCTCAATTAACATTGATGGAGAAACCAAGATATTCCATGACAAAACCAAATTTACACAATATCTTTCTACAAATCCAGCACTACAAAGGATAATAAATGGTAAAGCCCAACATAAGGAGGCAAGCTATACCCTAGAAGAAGCAAGAAACTAATCGTCTTGGCAACAAAACAAAGAGAATGAAAGCACACAAACATAACCTTACATCCAAATATGAATATAACGGGAAGCAATAATCACTATTCCTTAATATCTCTCAATATCAATGGCCTCAACTCCCCAATAAAAAGACATAGATTAACAAACTGGATACGCAACGAGGACCCTGCATTCTGCTGCCTACAGGAAACACACCTCAGAGACAAAGACAGACACTACCTCAGAGTGAAAGGCTGGAAAACAACTTTCCAAGCAAATGGTCAGAAGAAGCAAGCTGGAGTAGCCATTCTAATATCAAATAAAATCAATTTCCAACTAAAAGTCATCAAAAAAGATAAGGAAGGACACTTCATATTCATCAAAGGAAAGATCCACCAAGATGAACTCTCAATCCTAAATATCTATGCCCCAAATACAAGGGCACCTACATACATAAAAGAAACCTTACTAAAGCTCAAAACACACATTGCACCTCACACAATAATAGTGGGAGATTTTAACACCCCACTCTCATCAATGGACAGATCATGGAAACAGAAATTAAACAGTGATGTCGACAGACTAAGAGAAGTCATGAGCCAAATGGACTTAACGGATATTTATAGAACATTCTATCCTAAAGCAAAAGGATATACCTTCTTCTCAGCTCCTCATGGTACTTTCTCCAAAATTGACCATATAATTGGTCAAAAAACGGGCCTAAACAGGTACAAAAAGATAGAAATAATCCCATGCGTGCTATCAGACCACCACGGCCTAAAACTGGTCTTCAATAACAATAAGGGAAGAATGCCCACATATACGTGGAAATTGAACAATGCTCTACTCAATGATAACCTGGTCAAGGAAGAAATAAAGAAAGAAATTAAAAACTTTTTAGAATTTAATGAAAATGAGGATACAACATACTCAAACTTATGGGACACAATGAAAGCTGTGCTAAGAGGAAAACTCATAGCGCTGAGTGCCTGCAGAAAGAAACAGGAAAGAGCATATGTCAGCAGCGTGACAGCACACCTAAAAGCTCTAGAACAAAAAGAAACAAATACACCCAGGAGGAGTAGAAGGCAGGAAATAATCAAACTCAGAGCTGAAATCAACCAAGTAGAAACAAAAAGGGCCATAGAAAGAATCAACAGGACCAAAAGTTGGTTCTTTGAGAAAATCAACAAGATAGATAAACCCTTAGCCAGACTAACGAGAGGACACAGAGAGTGCGTCCAAATTAACAAAATCAGAAATGAAAAGGGAGACATAACTACAGATTCAGAGGAAATTCAAAAAATCATCAGATCTTACTATAAAAACCTATATTCAACAAAATTTGAAAATCTTCAGGAAATGGACAATTTCCTAGACAGATACCAGGTATCAAAGTTAAATCAGGAACAGATAAACCAGTTAAACAACCCCATAACTCCTAAGGAAATAGAAGCAGTCATTAAAGGTCTCCCAACCAAAAAGAGCCCAGGTCCAGATGGGTTTAGTGCAGAATTCTATCAAACCTTCATAGAAGACCTCATACCAATATTATCCAAACTATTCCACAAAATTGAAACAGATGGAGCCCTACCAAATTCCTTCTACGAAGCTACAATTACTCTTATACCTAAACCACACAAAGACACAACAAAGAAAGAGAACTTCAGACCAATTTCCCTTATGAATATCGACGCAAAAATACTCAATAAAATTCTGGCAAACCGAATTCAAGAGCACATCAAAACAATCATCCACCATGATCAAGTAGGCTTCATCCCAGGCATGCAGGGATGGTTTAATATACGGAAAACCATCAACGTGATCCATTATATAAACAAACTGAAAGAACAGAACCACATGATCATTTCATTAGATGCTGAGAAAGCATTTGACAAAATTCAACACCCCTTCATGATAAAAGTCCTGGAAAGAATAGGAATTCAAGGCCCATACCTAAACATAGTAAAAGCCATATACAGCAAACCAGTTGCTAACATTAAACTAAATGGAGAGAAACTTGAAGCAATCCCACTAAAATCAGGGACTAGACAAGGCTGCCCACTCTCTCCCTACTTATTCAATATAGTTCTTGAAGTTCTAGCCAGAGCAATCAGACAACAAAAGGAGATCAAAGGTATACAGATCGGAAAAGAAGAGGTCAAAATATCACTATTTGCAGATGATATGATAGTATATTTAAGTGATCCCAAAAGTTCCACCAGAGAACTACTAAAGCTGATAAACAACTTCAGCAAAGTGGCTGGGTATAAAATTAACTCAAATAAATCAGTTGCCTTCCTCTATACAAAAGAGAAACAAGCCGAGAAAGAAATTAGGGAAACGACACCCTTCATAATAGACCCAAATAATATAAAGTACCTCGGTGTGACTTTAACCAAGCAAGTAAAAGATCTGTACAATAAGAACTTCAAGACACTGAAGAAAGAAATTGAAGAAGACCTCAGAAGATGGAAAGATCTCCCATGCTCATGGATTGGCAGGATTAATATAGTAAAAATGGCCATTTTACCAAAAGCGATCTACAGATTCAATGCAATCCCCATCAAAATACCAATCCAATTCTTCAAAGAGTTAGACAGAACAATCTGCAAATTCATCTGGAATAACAAAAAACCCAGGATAGCTAAAACTATCCTCAACAATAAAAGGACTTCAGGGGGAATCACTATCCCAGAACTCAAGCAGTATTACAGAGCAATAGTGATAAAAACTGCATGGTATTGGTACAGAGACAGACAGATAGACCAATGGAATAGAATTGAAGACCCAGAAATGAACCCACACACCTATGGTCACTTGATTTTTGACAAAGGAGCCAAAACCATCCATTGGAAAAAAGATAGCATTTTCAGCAAATGGTGCTGGTTCAACTGGAGGGCAACATGTAGAAGAATGCAGATCGATCCATGCTTATCACCCTGTACAAAGCTTAAGTCCAAGTGGATCAAGGACCTCCACATCAAACCAGACACACTCAAACTAATAGAAGAAAAACTAGGGAAGCATCTGGAACACATGGGCACTGGAAAAAATTTCCTGAACAAAACACCAATGGCTTATGCTCTAAGATCAAGAATTGACAAATGGGATCTCATAAAACTGCAAAGCTTCTGTAAGGCAAAGGACACTGTGGTTAGGACAAAACGGCAACCAACAGATTGGGAAAAGATCTTTACCAACCCTACAACAGATAGAGGCCTTATATCCAAAATATACAAAGAACTCAAGAAGTTAGACCGCAGGGAAACAAATAACCCTATTAAAAAATGGGGTTCAGAGCTAAACAAAGAATTCACAGCTGAGGAATGCCGAATGGCTGAGAAACACCTAAAGAAATGTTCAACATCTTTAGTCATAAGGGAAATGCAAATCAAAACAACCCTGAGATTTCACCTCACACCAGTGCGATTGGCTAAGATCAAAAACTCAGGTGACAGCAGATGCTGGCGAGGATGTGGAGAAAGAGGAACACTCCTCCATTGTTGGTGGGATTGCAGACTGGTAAAACCATTCTGGAAATCAGTCTGGAGGTTCCTCAGAAAATTGGACATTGAACTGCCTGAGGATCCAGCTATACCTCTCTTGGGCATATACCCAAAAGATGCCTCAACATATAAAAGAGACACGTGCTCCACTATGTTCATTGCAGCCTTATTTATAATAGCCAGAAAATGGAAAGAACCCAGATGCCCTTCAACAGAGGAATGGATACAGAAAATGTGGTACATCTACACAATGGAATATTACTCAGCTATCAAAAACAACGAGTTTATGAAATTCGTAGGCAAATGGTTGGAACTGGAAAATATCATCCTGAGTGAACTAACCCAATCACAGAAAGACATACATGGTATGCACTCATTGATAAGTGGCTATTAGCCCAAATGCTTGAATTACCCTAGATCCCTAGAACAAACGAAACTCAAGACGGATGATCAAAATGTGAATGCTTCACTCCTTCTTTAAATGAGGAAAAAGAATACCCTTGGCAGGGAAGGGAGAGGCAAAGATTAAAACAGAGACTGAAGGAACACCCATTCAGAGCCTGTCCCACATTTGGCCCATACATATACAGCCACCCAATTGGACTAGATGGATGAAGCAAAGAAGTGCAGACCGACAGGAGCCGGATGTAGATCGCTCCTGAGAGACACAGCCAGAATACAGCAAATACAGAGGCGAATGCCAGCAGCAAACCACTGAACTGAGAATAGGTCCCCTATTGAAGGAATCAGAGAAAGAACTGGAAGAGCTTGAAGGGGCTCGAGACCCCAAAAGTACAACAATGCCAAGCAACCAGAGCCTCCAGGGACTAAGCCACTACCTAAAGACTATACATGGACTGACCCTGGACTCTGACCCCATAGGGAGGGGGACAATGGGGGGAGGGTGGGGAGGGGAACACCCATAAGGAAGGGGAGGGGGGAGGGGGATGTTTGCCCGGAAACCGGGAAAGGGAATAACACTCGAAATGTATATAAGAAATACTCAAGTTAATAAAAAAAAAAAAAAAGTAATGATATCTACTACACAAACTTTCTGGAGACTGAGGAAAAACGAGCAACCCTTGTTGGTTTGTGTTGCTCGCAATGTTATCAATATAATGCATTTATCGTAGCAGCATGGCCTTTTTATGAAATGTCAAGATTTAATATTCAAGTTAATTTCGATTAGCTTATCTTTACTTAGCTAAATGCTAGATTCCATCTATATATATATATATATATATATATATATATATATATATATATATATATCCAGGGTCAGGCTGCTTCACATCTGTAACTAAGGCCAGTTTGGTTAATGGTAATTCACATACAGTACTTCACTCATTTATTACTAAATACATATGCTCCTTCTGACTTTGTAGCTGTCTGTATGCGAACGGCACTGAGGGCAAACCATGGTTTCATAATATTTACTAACAATAAAAATAAAGTTAGCAAGCTCTTAAAATAATTCCTAACTTTAAATCTTGCCTATACCAGCAACTTTCATGTATATGAATAAATACCACAAATATATGTGATTTCTAAGCTACGACTACCATTTTCAAAACACAAAAGAGCTTTTATTGCTTATATTTGTTCAGTTTTAGAACAAATTATTTCTAAATAGAATTATAAACAGACTGTGTCAGAAGGAAGAGAACACATAATCACAAATAGGCAGCACCTGAATTCTAACAGCAAGTAAGAACTCTATTTTAACCCCACTCTAGTATAGAGTAGGTTCAGACTTAAAATCATGAGGAAATTTTAAGATAACTTACATTGCAATAATTCAAGTCAATGATTATGGTGTCTAGAATACTTAAATTAATACAATAAAGATTGAACTTGAAAAACCTAAAAATACCTAGAAAACGCAACTGTTTAAACTAGAATCACACATTTTAAGCGAATAAATTTACATTCTAAGTTTGCAATGAATTTTCTACCCCAAACCTAAAAGGCATATTTCCATCTCTCATCATTGAATGTGTAACCAACAGGTCAAGCAGAGTTGGAGGCAGTACAGTGAACTATTGTGATAACTGGCAGCAAACTTTGACAACCGCAGGAACTAAAAGTGACCATATGGAATCTTAACAGCAAATTCAGAAATAAAACGTGCTTACATAACATAACAAATTTTTTTCATTTTTAGAACATTGTCAACTAACCTGGAGCCCTGAGATCTCTCAGACTCCAACCGGGCAGCATAAACAAGCTGGCCTGAGGGCCCTGACACATACACAGCAGAGGATGGCCCGGTCTGGCCTTAGTTAGAGAAGATGTCTAACCCTCAAGAGACGTGAGGCCTGAGGGAGTGTGGAGGCCTGTTGGGGAGGGGGAGAACATCCTCTTGGAGACAGGGGGGAGAATGAGTGTGATGAGGATCTATGGGAGTGGGGACTGGGAAGGGGACAATGGCTAGACTATAAAAGAATAAAAGTAATCAGAAAAAAAAAAGCCTGATCATAATATAAAACAAGCCTAAAGTTTCTTTTTATTTCCTTTTTTGTGTGTGTAGGAAATTTGCCTTTGTGTATTTTCTTTTTATTATTGGATATTTTCTTTATTTGCATTTTAAATGTTATCCCCTTTCTAGGTTCCCTCTCTGGAAACCCGCTATCCCATCATCCCTCCCCCTGCTTCTATGAGGGTGTCCCCAACCCACCCATCCACTCCCAGATCCCTGCCCTGGCATTTCCCTACGCTGGGGCATTGAGTCTTCACAGGACCAACAGCCTCTAATCCCATTGATGTCCTACAAGGCCCATCCTTTGCTATGTATGTGACTGGAGGTATGAGTCCATCCATGTATATCCTTTGGTTGGTGGTTTTGTCCCTGGGACTTCTGGAGGTGTCTGGTTGGTTGATATTTTTGTTCTTCCTATGGGTGGTAAACATCTTCAGCTCCTTCAGTCCTTTCTCTAATTCCTCCATTGGGGTCCCAATGGTCAGTGAAATGGTTGGTGGAGAACATCTGCATCTGTATTGGTCAGGTTCTGGCAAAGCATTTCAGAGGACAGCTGTACCAGGCTCCTGACAGGAAGTGCTTCTTGGCATCAGCAATATGGTGTCTGTGAGTAGGATGGACCCCCAGGTGGGGCAGTCTCTAGATGGCCTTTCCTTCAGGCTCTGATCCACATTTTGTCTCCATATCTCCTCCTTTAAGTATTTTGCTCCCCTTTCTAAGAAAGAATAAAAAGCATCCACACTTTGGTCTTCCTTCTTCTAGAGCTTCATTTGGTTTGTTTGTTGTATCTTGGGTATTCTGAGATTTTGGGCTAATATTCACTTATCAGTGAATGCATACCATGTGTGAGGTTTTCTTCTTTTGTTGTTGTTGTTGTGGGTTTTTTTTTGTTTTGTTTTGATGATAATTGAGTTACATCACTCAGGATGATATTTTCCATCCCTTTGCCTATGAATTTCATGAAGTCTTTGTTTTTAATAGTTCCCTTCTGTAAATGTACCACATTTTCTGTATCCATTCCTCTGTTGAGGGACATCTGGGTTCTTTCCAGCTTCTGGCTATTATAAATAAGGCTGCTATGAACATAGTGGAACATGTGTCTTTGTTGTATGTTGGAGCATCATTCGGGTATCTGTCCAGGAGTGGTATAGCTGGGTCCTCAGGTAGTGCAATGTCCAATTATCTAAGGAACCTCCAGACTGATTTCCAGAGTGGTTGTACCAGCTTGCAATCCCACCAACAATGGAGGAGTGTTCCTCTTTCTCCACATCCTCACCAGCATCTGTTCTTACCTGAGCTTTTGGTCTTAGCCATTCTGACTGGTGTGAGGTGAAATCTCAGGGTTGTTTTGATTTGCATTTCCCTTATAACTAAAGATGTTGAACATTTCTTTAGGTGCTTCTTAGACATTCGATATTCCTCAGCTGAAATTCTTTGTTTAGTTCTGTACCCCCACTTTTAAATAGGGTTATTTGGTTCCCTAGAGTCTAACTTTTTGAGTTCTTTGTATATATTTAATATTAGCCCTTTATCAGATGTAGGATTGGTAAAGATCTTTTCCCAATCTGTAGGTGGCCATTTTGTCCTATTGACAGTGTCCTTTACCTTACAGACTCTTTTCAATTTTATGAGGTCCCATTTGTCAATTGTTGATCTTAGAACATAAGCCATTGGTGTTCTGTTCAGGAAATTTTCCCCAGTACCCATGTGTTTGAGACTTTTCCCCACTTTTATTTGTATAAGATTAAGTTTTTCTGGTGGAGGTGCTTGATCCACTTGGACTTAAGCTTTGTATAGGAAGATAAGAATGGAATAATTTGCATTCTACTACATGCTGACCTCCAGTTGAACCAGCACCATTTGTTGAAAAAGCTGTCTTTTTTTCCACAGGATGGTTTTAGCTTCTTTGTCTAAGATCAAGTGACCATACGTGTGTAGGTTCATTTCTGGGTTTTCAGTTCTATTGCATTATTCTACCTGTCTATTTCTGTAATAATACCATGAATTTTTTCATCATTATTGCTTTATAATACAGCTTGAAGTCAGAGATGGTGATTCCCTGAGATGTTCTTTTTTGGTTGAAAATAGTTTTCACTATCCTGGGTTTTTTGATATTCCAAATGAATTCAAGAATTGCTCTTTCTAATTCTAAGAAAAATTAAGTTGGAATTTTGATGAGGATTGCACTGAATCTGTATATTGCTTTTGGCAAAATGGCCATTGTTATTATATTAATCCTGCCATTCCATGAGTATGGGAGATCTTTCCATCTTCTGAGGTCTTCTTCAATTTCTTTCTTCAGAGACTTGAAGATCTTGGCTTACAGATCTTTCACTTGTTTGGTTAGAGTCTACTCAAGAAATTTTATATTAATTCTAACTATTGTGAAGGGTATGGTTTCCCTAATCTCTTTCTCAGTCCATTTATTTTTTGAGTAGAGGAAGGCTACTGATTTGTTATCAGATTTAGGATTTCTCTGGTGAAATTTTTGGGGTCACTTAGGAATACAATCATATCATTTACAAATAGTGACATTTTGGCTTCTTCCTTTTGAATTTGTATCCCTTCCACCTCCTTTTGTTGTCTAATTGCTCTAGCTAGAACTTCAAGTACTATATTAAATAGATAGGTAGAGAGTGGGTAGTCTTCTCTAGTCCCTTGTTTTAGTGGGATTGATTCGAGCTCTTCTTTGTTTAGTTTGATGTCAGCTACTGGTTTGCTGTATATTGCTTTTACTATGTTTATGTATGGGCCTTGAATTCCTAATCTTTTCCAGACTTTAACATGAAGGGATTTTTGAATTTTTTCAAATGCTTTTTCAGCATCTAATGAAATGATCATGTGGTTTTTTTGTTTGAGTTTATGTGGTGGATTACGTTGATTGATTTCTGTATATAGAACCATCCATAAATCACTGGGATTAAGCCTATTTGATCATAATGGATGATTGTTTTGATGTCTTCTTGTATTCAGTTTGTGAGAATTTTATTGAGTAATTTTGCACGGATATTCATACGAGAAATTGGTCTGAAGTTCTCTTTCTTTGTTGTGTCTTTTTGTGGTTTTGGCATCAGCATAAATTAGGCTTCATAGAACAGACTGTGTAGAGTTTCTTCTGTTTCTATTTGTGGAATAGTTTGAAGAGTATTGGTATGAGGTCTTCTATGAAGGTTTGATAAAATTCTTCAATAAACGCATGTGGCCCTGGGCTTTTTTTTTTTTGGTTGGGAGACTTTTAATGACTGCTTATATTTCTTTAGGAGTTATGGGACTGTTTAAATGGCTTATCTGACATTGATTTAACTTTGGTGCCTGGTATTGGTCTAGAAAATTGTCCATTTCATCCAGATTTTCCAGTTTTCTTAAGTGTATGTTTTTGTAGTAGTATCTGATGATTTTTAAATTTCCTCATTGTCTGTTGTTGTGTCTACCTTTTCATTTCTGTTTAATTTCTGTTTTTGTTAATAGATACTGTCTCTGTGCTCCCTGTCTAGTCTGTCTAAGGGTTTATCTATCTTGTTGATTTTCTCAAAGAACCAGATCCTGGTTTTGTTGATTTTTGTATATTTCTTTTTGTTTTGACTTGGTTGATTTCAGCTCTGAGTTTGATTATTTGCTGCCTTCTACTCCTCTTGGGTATATTTGCTTCTTTTATTTCTAGAGCGGTTAAGTTTCTAGGGTATGATCTCTCCAGTTTCTTTTTGGAGGCACTCAGTTCTGTAAGTTTCTTGTATGTTCATGGACATCTCTTTCTTTAGGTTAGGAAAGTCTTCTTCTATAATTTTCTTGAAGATTTTTACTGGCCCTCTAAGTTGGGAATCTTCACTTTCTTCTATACCTATTATCATTAGATTTGGACTTTTCATTCAGTCCTGGATTTCCTCGATGTTTAGGGTTAGGAGTTTTTTGCATTTTGTTTGCATTCTGCATTTTCTTTCACTGTTGTGTAAATGTTTTCAATGGTATCTTCTGCACCTGTGATTTTCTCTTCTATCTCTTGTATTCTGTTGATGATGTTTGCATCTATAATTCCTGATCTCTTTCCTAGGTTTTCTATCTCCAGGGTTGTCTTCCCTTTTGATTTCTTTATTGTTTCTGTTTCCATATTTAGATACTAGATAGTTTTGTTCAATTCCTTCACTTGTTTGGTTGTGTTTTTCTGTAATTCTTTAAGGGATTTTTGTGTTTCCTCTTTAGGGCTTCTACCTGTTTACCTGTGTTCTGTATTTCTTTAAAGGAGTTTTTCATGTCCTTTTTAAAGTCCTCTATCATCATCATAAGATACGATTTTAATTCCAAGTTTTGCTTTTCCAGTGTGTTGGGGTATCTAGTACTTGCTGTACTGAGAGAACTGGGTTCTGAAGATGCTATGTAGCCTTGGTTTCTGTTGCTTATATTCCTGTGCTTGCATCTCACCATCTGGTTATCTTGGGTGTTAGTTGGGCTTGCTGTCTCTGACTGAAATCTGTACCTCCTGTGAGCCTGTGAGCCTGTGATCTTAGGTGTGACAGAACTTCTGAGAGACCAGCTCTCTCCAGGTATGATTTAGGTCCAGAGAACTGTTCTACAGGGTCAAATCTAGGGCACAGATGGAGTCCAGAAGAATCCTGTCTCCAGTTGCTCCAAAGTTGCTAAGCCAAGCCTGAAGTTTCTTCACTGACTCCTAGGTAAATCCACATGAAGTTGTTCTTGTTTTAGAAAAGACTTGCACCCTATGAAAAATAATTATACCAAAGGTATCTATGGTGGAACTGTAAATCTGCTCTTTACTGGGAATTAGAGGTGCTGACAGGTAAGGACAGCAAGTATACTCTTATGTGAACAGAGGGATTCACTGTGATATCTATGTCACTACGGGCTTGTCTCAGCCCAAGTGTATATGTGTATATGCCTAAGTGCGCTGAGATATCAGGTATGATAAAAGTTTTATGAGCTTCTGATAAATATTTCCTTTTTTATATTGTAGTAAAGGAAGTGAGGCCTAGGAAAGATGTTTAAATTGTCTGACACACTGTCTACCATGCTGCACATCATGTTCTGTAACTATTCTGAAACTTGTAAATAGAAAATGGGAAATTTAATGAATATAAATAATACCAAGTGCATATTTTTCCTTTAAGAGTTCATCTTTGTAATCAGTCATATCCTTTTATGCTTTGACCACCTTACCCTTTGCTTATAATTTTAAAATTAAATAACAGGTACAGGAAATACTTGTAACCATGGCTTTTTTGTTTGTTTGTTTGTTTTATTTTGTTTTGTTTAAGCATGACCCCAGGCAGTTCTGAGGCTGAGGCAAATTTTTTTTCCAATATGATTTTATACCATTTTAATTATATTCAAGTAATGAAGTCAGTTAAGGAACAAGTAAGACAATAAACATAGTCCCATGATCACTATTTCTAAGGGTTTATCAGGATGACCAAGATATCTGAGCCTACTTCCCTACTCTAGCTCAAAATCATATTCGTGCCTGAAGTCTATTTCTTTGTTCTAGCCTAAAATCATATTCCTCCATGAACTTACTTTCCTGTCCTGGCCCAATGTCCAATCCCTGTCTGAACTTGCTTCTTTGTTCAAACATAAAATCAGATTCCTGCTTGAGCTTACTTCCTTGTCATGGCCTAATGTCCAATTAATGCCTAAAACCCAGTTTCTTTCCCTAGTCCAATGTCAAATTCCTGTCAAGCAGCCCCAAAAAGCTCTCCACATCTCCCCCCTTTTTTTATCTCATAAACAAGACTGCACTTGTCTTAGGTCATCTGACAAGAATGTCTTCCTTTCCCATCATAGAATATGTATTATCAAAAGCAATACACTTATGCCTTAGGTTGGTAGGTCTCTATGCAAAACTTACCAGGCTCTGACTGCCAGCCTGTTTAATTAATAACTCTCTGGGGGTCTATTTTTAGTTTCAAGCTATGTACATTGGCTGCCAACATATTAATGTTGTTAAAGGCAGGTTTTAACACAATGGGCATAAAAAACAGAATTCCCAGGATGAGAAAGGCTACCATGATCAAGTGATGTATGTCATTCTTAAAGCTTGACCAAGATGGAAATACTGACCTCAGGCCATGAATAGTTTTACCAGAATTGACATTCATCCATAAGTTGGTACGTTAGATGCACGGTATTTTCTTAAATGAAGCATACAGCCTTTAGTGTTTAAAATTTACAGTTTTTAATCTAAGAATTTTGAGATGATACCCCAAGCTCACTGTCAGCATTCTATATTAGTATACAATAAGAAATCAAATTAAATGTATATTCTAAAGAGAAACAAGGTACATAAATAAAGAATAGTGAAATACAACATAAATTTTGTCATTAAAAGTAATGAAAACTATTAATGAAAGGACTGGGGAGATGGGTCAGTGGTTACGAGCACTGACAGAACTTCCAGAGGACCATCGTTTAGTTCCCAGCACCCACATGGCAGTTTGTAACCATGAGCTTTTCCACCCAGCCTCTTTGTTCCCTGAAATAATGACTTTGATACTTAATATTTTATGACTAAATGTTTAGGCCAAAATCTTTTGCTTGTTTTCTGACTAGCTTATAACTTAATCACCTGTTTATTCTATTCTAAATCCCACTACATGGTTGGTTACCTCTCCTAAGTTTCATGTGGCCATCTTTCTTAGAGTTCATGGTAAATCTCCTGTGCCTATTTCACAGAATCCTATCTCTCTGTAGAGGATGTCCTACCTTCTAATCTCACCTCAGTTTATTGGCCATAGGATTTTTAATTGACAGGTAATACTTTCTACACAGTACATAAAAATTCTCTCTACAGAAACTCACAACTGTCTGTAACTTCAGTTTAGGAGGATCCAATATCCTCTCACAGATATACATGCAGGCCAAACACCAATGGGCATAAAATAAAATTAATTGATTAATCAATCAATTGAAATTTTAGTAAAAACAAATAGCTCTAAAAACACACTATATATGAGAAATACTAAACGATTCAGCAGGGTGTGTGTTTGTGTGTGTGTGTGTGTGTGTGTGTGTGTGTGTGTGTGTGTGTGTGTGTGTGTGTCAATAATAATTAAAGGAAAAGAGTCTATGAATTTAGGAAGAAATAGTAAGGATGACATGGGGAAGTTAAAGAAAAGAAAGGGAATAAGAAGCAATGTAAATACAGTACACAGACATAAAATTAAAAATATATACTTAATAATATAGACAACAAATAATATAGAATAAAGTATAAAAACATTATTTTATTTTAATTTTTAAAATAATGTTTGATGAGGATACTCAGAGGAGCACACACAGTGGAAGGAGAGTACTATCCACAAGTTGCCCTCTGACCTACACATGTATACTGTGGCACACACAAAAGGAAAAAGACAAAAATAAAGAGCTAGAAGAGCAAGAAAGGAGGGATATAAGTTTTAATGAATGGAATAGAAAATGAGATTTGATAACAATGTGGAATTCTAAAGAGAGGGAAAAGGGGGGCAGGATCAGGTGTGAGAAGAGACAAGGGAGAAGTACAGAGGGTCGGGAAATTGAACAGAAATATGTACCAATGGGGGATGGGAAACCGGGGATAGCCACTAGAAAGTCCCAGATGCCAGGGAAGCAAGAGGTTCTCAAGACCCAATAGGGATGGCATTAGCTGTAGAGACCATCTCGAGTAGAAAGGCATGGCCCCTAGTTGAGAGATGGGCCACCCACCCATCTCAAAAATATTAACTCAGAATGGCTTCTGTCTTTAAAAAAAATGCAGGAAAAAAGAGTGGAGCAGAGACTGAAGGAAAGCCATCTAGGGACTGCCCCACCTGAGGATCCATTTCATCTACAGACACCAAACTAAGACTTTGTTGCTGATGCCAAGAAGTGCCTGCTGATAGAACCCTAATATAGCTGTCTCCTGAGAGGCTTCACCAGAGCCTGACCAATACAGATGGGGATGCTCAAAGCCAACCATCAGATTGAACCCAGGACCCCAGTTGAAGAGTTAGGGGAAAGACTAAAGGAATTTGCAATCCCATGGGAAGAACAAGAATATCAACCAACCATACCTCTCCCATCCCCCAACACTCCCAAGGACTAAACTACCAACCAAACAGTACATATGGAAAGACCCATGGCTCTAGCTGGTAATGTAGCAGAGGATGGCCTTATCTGGAATCAGTGGGATACAGGGCCCTTGGTCCTGTGAAGGCTCGATGCTCCAGTGTAAAGAAATGCTAGGACAGTGAGGTAGGTGTGGGTGTATGGGTAAGGGAGCACCCTCATAGAAAAAGGGGGAGAAGGGATGAGATAGGTGGTTTGCTGAGGGGAAACAAGGAAGCAGGATAACATTTGAAGTGTAAATATATAAAATAACCAGTAAAAAAAAATGTTAAATTCCCAAGAAAAAATTTCAAAGATGAGATCAGTGATAACCAAGTAGGTTATCCATTAATGCCGTGGATGATACTGGTAGGGTGTTCTTAGCACCAGCTCAGCTAAAGTACCTATTACCTGGTGTGATCTACTGGTACAAAGAGGCCTTTCTGTATAAGAGTAACATGAGGATACTGAGCTATCAAAATAGAAGAATCTTAATTCAAGAGCACATCAAAACAATCATCCACCATGATCAAGTAGGCTTCATCCCAGGCATGCAGGGATGGTTTAATATACGGAAAACCATCAACGTGATCCATTATATAAACAAACTGAAAGAACAGAACCACATGATCATTTCATTAGATGCTGAGAAAGCATTTGACAAAATTCAACACCCCTTCATGATAAAAGTCCTGGAAAGAATAGGAATTCAAGGCCCATACCTAAACATAGTAAAAGCCATATACAGCAAACCAGTTGCTAACATTAAACTAAATGGAGAGAAACTTGAAGCAATCCCACTAAAATCAGGGACTAGACAAGGCTGCCCACTCTCTCCCTACTTATTCAATATAGTTTTTGAAGTTCTAGCCAGAGCAATCAGACAACAAAAGGAGATCAAAGGTATACAGATCGGAAAAGAAGAGGTCAAAATATCACTATTTGCAGATGACATGATAGTATATTTAAGTGATCCCAAAAGTTCCACCAGAGAACTACTAAAGCTGATAAACAACTTCAGCAAAGTGGCTGGGTATAAAATTAACTCAAATAAATCAGTTGCCTTCCTCTATACAAAAGAGAAACAAGCCGAGAAAGAAATTAGGGAAACGACACCCTTCATAATAGACCCAAATAATATAAAGTACCTCGGTGTGACTTTAACCAAGCAAGTAAAAGATCTGTACAATAAGAACTTCAAGACACTGAGGAAAGAAATTGAAGAAGACCTCAGAAGATGGAAAGATCTCCCATGCTCATGGATTGGCAGGATTAATATAGTAAAAATGGCCATTTTACCAAAAGCAATCTACAGATTCAATGCAATCCCCATCAAAATACCAATCCAATTCTTCAAAGAGTTAGACAGAACAATTTGCAAATTCATCTGGAATAACAAAAAACCCAGGATAGCTAAAGCTATCCTCAACAATAAAAGGACTTCAGGGGGAATCACTATCCCTGAACTCAAGCAGTATTACAGAGCAATAGTGATAAAAACTGCATGGTATTGGTACAGAGACAGACAGATAGACCAATGGAATAGAATTGAAGACCCAGAAATGAACCCACACACCTATGGTCACTTGATTTTTGACAAAGGAGCCAAAACCATCCAATGGAAAAAAGATAGCATTTTCAGCAAATGGTGCTGGTTCAACTGGAGGGCAACATGTAGAAGAATGCAGATCGATCCATGCTTATCACCCTGTACAAAGCTTAAGTCCAAGTGGATCAAGGACCTCCACATCAAACCAGACACACTCAAACTAATAGAAGAAAAACTAGGGAAGCATCTGGAACACATGGGCACTGGAAAAAATTTCCTGAACAAAACACCAATGGCTTATGCTCTAACATCAAGAATCGACAAATGGGATCTCATAAAACTGCAAAGCTTCTGTAAGGCAAAGGACACTGTGGTTAGGACAAAACGGCAACCAACAGATTGGGAAAAGATCTTTACCAATCCTACAACAGATAGAGGCCTTATATCCAAAATATACAAAGAACTCAAGAAGTTAGACCGCAGGGAAACAAATAACCCTATTAAAAAATGGGGTTCAGAGCTAAACAAAGAATTCACAGCTGAGGAGTGCCGAATGGCTGAGAAACACCTAAAGAAATGTTCAACATCTTTAGTCATAAGGGAAATGCAAATCAAAACAACCCTGAGATTTCACCTCACACCAGTGCGATTGGCTAAGATCAAAAACTCAGGTGACAGCAGATGCTGGTGAGGATGTGGAGAAAGAGGAACATTCCTCCATTGTTGGTGGGATTGCAGACTGGTAAAACCATTCTGGAAATCAGTCTGGAGGTTCCTCAGAAAATTGGACATTGAACTGCCTGAGGATCCAGCTATACCTCTCTTGGGCATATACCCAAAAGATGCCTCAACATATAAAAGAGACACGTGCTCCACTATGTTAATCACAGCCTTATTTATAATAGCCAGAAAATGGAAAGAACCCAGATGCCCTTCAACAGAGGAATGGATACAGAAAATGTGGTACATCTACACAATGGAATATTACTCAGCTATCAAAAACAACGAGTTTATGAAATTCGTAGGCAAATGGTTGGAACTGGAAAATATCATTCTGAGTGAGCTAACCCAATCACAGAAAGACATACATGGTATGCACTCATTGTTAAGTGGCTATTAGCCCAAATGCTTGAATTACCCTAGATCCCTAGAACAAACGAAACTCAAGACGGATGATCAAAATGTGAATGCTTCACTCCTTCTTTAAATGAGGAAAAAGAATACCCTTGGCAGGGAAGGGAGAGGCAAAGATTAAAACAGAGACTGAAGGAACACCCATTCAGAGCCTGCCCCACATGTGGCCCATACATATACAGCCACCCAATTAGACAAGATGGATGAAGCAAAGAAGTGCAGACCGACAGGAGCCGGATGTAGATCGCTCCTGAGAGACACAGCCAGAATACAGCAAATACAGAGGCGAATGCCAGCAGCAAACCACTGAACTGAGAATAGGTCCCCTATTGAAGGAATCAGAGAAAGAACTGGAAGAGCTTGAAGGGGCTCGAGACCCCAAAAGTACAACAATGCCAAGCAACCAGAGCTTCCAGGGACTAAGCCACTACCTAAAGACTATACATGGACTGACCCTGGACTCTGACCCCATAGGTAGCAATGAATATCCTAGTAAGAGCACCAGTGGAAGGGGAAGCCCTGGGTCCTGCTAAGACTGAACCCCCAGTGAACTAGTCTATGGGGGGAGGGCGGCAATGGGGGGAGGGTTGGGAGGGGAACACCCATAAGGAAGGGGAGGGGGGAGGGGGATGTTTGCCCGGAAACCGGGAAAGGGAATAACACTCGAAATGTATATAAGAAATACTCAAGTTAATAAAAAAATGATTAAAAAAATAAATAAATAAATAAATAGAAGAATCTTGTTAAGGACTACAAGTTAAGTTTAACTCTGTAAATAGTAGCACTCAATTACAAAGTGATGAAATGACTAGTAAGGGATTTGTTCCTAATGCTGTCATTAGCTGTTATGAACTCAATACTGCAAGTATTGCACACCTCACAGAGTCTGAAATGGAGGCATGACACAGAAGTACAGAATGGGACAAGAAACTCAAAGTGGCTTGAGGATTTAACTTGTCACTTAATTGCATTGCCAAGTGTCAACTTAGATTGTGAATAGTATTGAGACATAGTTATCAATAGTTTAAGAAATATAATCATGAATCTATACTTCTCATATTCTATCATTTTCTCACACAGAGTAAAATAAAATAATGAGATGAAAAACAGGAAAAGCATATTTGTGGGGTTGGTAGCAAGCTGTGTGGTGGGCTCAATAATGTATATCTCTAATCTCAGAGCTGGGAAAAATAAGTAGATACTGTGAGAGTTTGCTGAAGGGAAGAAGTGGGAAAGTAGCTCCTCTGAGAGAATGTTGTGCAATGTCCCAGAATGGATATCAATGGGCCCAGCTATATTTATCTGTGGAACAGGTATGAACAGGAGATGAGAAGTGGAATAGGGAAGTAACATGCCTATTGAAAGTAGAGTAGAATATCTGGAGCTGCGACAAGTCATTGCATCTTAAGACTACACAGTAGGGAAAAGCGAGCATCTACACACACACACACACACACACACACACACACACACACACACCATTTAAAAATTAAATACCATCCTTGTTTCTCATGCAGTAAACAAATCAATTCAAGTTGATCAAATCTCAATGTTAGTCTTCAAACTCTGAAATTTCTAGAAGAAAGAGTAGGGAATACATCCAGGATATAGACTCAGGTAAAGAGTTTCTCAATAGAACTCCAGTCACACAGCAAATAGAGCCAACAACCAACAAGTAAGACTTCATGAAATTACAAAGTTTTTGTACCACAAAGAAATAGTTAATTGATTGTAAAGGCAGTCTACCAAATGGAAAAAAATTATTACCAACTACACATCTGATTGAGGATTCATGTCTAAAAATATACAAAGTAAAAAAACGAAACACCAACAAAAGAAACAACTCTTAAAAGTTATGAAAAAGAACAGATAAATCACAGAAGACTAAATACAAATACCTGAGAAATAATTTTTAAAAGTTCATCATTCCTAGCCATCAGGGAAATGCAAATTTAAATTTCATTAAAATGTTACCTTACTTCACTCTAAATAGAAAAGACTAAAGAAACATCCCAATATTTAGGAAGCAGAAGCAGGTGAATCTCTATGAGTTCAAGACCAACCTAGAGTACATACACAGACTCTATCTCAAAAACAAACAAATTAAATACAGAAAACAAAACTTCTGGAAAGGTCATGGTGGGAGTGAAAACCGTTGTGCCACAATGGAATCAGTGTAGTGGCTCCTGGCAAAACTAAAGTAGAATTGCCGAATAACCCAGCCCCAACATAGTCCCCAACTCCTGGGCATAGTCCCAAAGGAGTCTGTCCTCCAAAGAGATATTGATTTTCCATCTTCATTGTTGCTTGTTCATCGTGGCTAAGACATGGGGAAAGCCTAAATGCCCATCAACTGATGGGTAGTAAAAATGTGATCTCTACACAGAATGAAGTTTTATTCTGCTGAAAAGAAAAATGAAACTTGCAAGTAAAATGATGGGACTGGAAAATATTATACTGAGGCCACGCAGACCACAAAAGACAAGCATTACATGTTCTCACTCACATGTGCATCATGAGAGTGAATCTTTAGATTTGTATTTTTAATCTGGAATACCAACAGGACTACTGAAGGGGAGGGGAAAGAAATATATTGAGGGAAACTGGATAACAGAACACTGGCAGTGTATAAAGGGAGAGTGAGATGATGGGGAGGGAGAAGAGAAGGGAGGAGAGAGGGGAGAGGGAGGGAGAAGAGAGGCGAGGAGAGGTGGGAGGACTCTTGGGGAGGAGAGGGGAGGAGAGAAGATGGGGAGAAGAAAATACAGGGAATAGAAGTGGTGGGGAAGATGAGGGGTAAGAAGAAGGAGAGGAGGAGATGGGGAGAACAGAGGTGGATGTGTAGGTTGGGGCAAGGAATGGGGATGGATAACCAAGAGTAAGGCTATTTGAGAAAGCCATATGGAAGTCTATTTTATAAATTTAATACATTATTTCCATGAGTATAATTTGCTTTCCCTGTACAGGGGATAATGCTCCTCCCAGCACTCACAAGTTGCCAAGTCAAAAGCTTGTTGCCCTTGAGTTGTTCATCAGGGGAGTCCTGTACACCTCAAAATAATACAGGTCATGCTACTGAACTAAACCACCCTCCAGAACTTAATGGTAAGATCCCACTGTTGAAACACCACATATTTTGTTCATGGGGTATAAAGAATTCCATTCATTACCAATCAACCAAGAAGTTTTTTTCTCTGCCAGCCTTTCACAGTATAGGAAAGAGCTATGCAGGCTGCTGGGGAGAAAAGGGCATCAACAGGCTTCCCCAGTTATGAGTTACTATAGTAACAGGCCTGGCCAGACACATCCACAGGCATACTAGTGGCAAAACTGTCACTGGGGTATGCAACTATTTTATGATTGGATTAAGGCCTGTTCCTCAGGAGGATATGATGTGTTCTATAAGTATGCCCAAGAACCCACTGATGGGTAGTACAGGTGCCAGAAATGAACTACTACTATTATTCTCATATTGAATATAAATCCACACCCCTTAAATGCTTATTCTTGCAAACACAGATTATTGCTGCCCTTAGATCACATTAGAGATTTGTGTTATAGATAGCGATTAATGAAGGAACTCACAGTGGTCAAAGTTCAGAGAATATGTGAAGGGGAAATGTTCAGGCTTGGAGACCATTGGTGGAGGGGAAAAGAAATCCTGTAAGAGCGAGTGACTGTGGAAGACTAGAGTGAGGTGGTATCTTCTGGATGTGACAAAAATGCCGCTGTGCTTGCCTAGACAAGATTTAAGATCAAACCAGTTAACATTCTAGTATAGTGAGGGGGAAGAGCTGAGGATCTCCAACCCTAGGAACTACTGGAAGCCAATGGCTTCTGGGAGAGGGAGAGTCATTTCCTTCTAAGAATATAGCCCACTGGATAGCCACACAAACATGAGTATATAGGCGACACAAATTGGACTCAGTGGTATGAATAAATGTGTGTGCACATGTGTGCGTGTGTGTGTGTGTGTGTGTGTGTGTGTGTGTGAGTGTGTGTGTGTGTGTACAATGTTGAAAGGGGCCGATGACATTGGGGAAGATAAGAGAATTTTTAAGGAAAGGAATGGACATGATCAGGATTGAATGCATTATATGCAAGTATAATATTCTTAATGTATTAAGATCATTCATAATAGGAAGGATTTTGGGATGTTGGTGATGAGTAAATGCATAGAATATATTTGATTCTAAAACTGT
The DNA here is from genome assembly GCF_021556685.1 of Rattus norvegicus. Lineage (NCBI taxonomy): Eukaryota > Metazoa > Chordata > Mammalia > Rodentia > Muridae > Rattus > Rattus norvegicus. The sequence continues at coordinate 230,394,835 of NC_141535.1, read as the reverse complement.
AAAATTTAGTATGAAGCTTAACAGCTTCCATTTCAAATGCCAAGTCTAACTGTACATTAGTCATTATGTTTTATAGTCTTTGTGTTCAGTTAATTTTATTATGTGATGTTTTTATTTATTTTCAAGTATTTATAAAAACTTTATAAAATAAAATTTAAAAATTAAGCTAAAATAGTGAAAAATCAAAATTAATATACCAAAAGCTGTTGGCTATATAGTACACATACTAATTATAAAAATAAAAAATATATATTTTTGATCTTTATACTAATTTTTATACATCATGTGCTCTTACTCAACAGGAACTATCAAGTTATTTTCACTGTAAAGATGAGGGGAATAGAAAAGAATAAATCTAAAATTGGCTAATGCTCAATCCCTAATATTGTAGAATACAGTAGATTGAACAAATGTGAAACGGGTTTGGAAATGGACAAGGTGTATATATTAGATGCATCTATGTATACCACAATGTACATATATATCTCTGAAATAACTGGTAATGCAACTTGAGAATTTTTATGCAGCCTAAACCTTTATGCAAGAAAGCAGAACTGGCAGCCAGACAAGATTATCGTGCTCTCGGTAACTGATGCTCTCTAATGGGATCCATCGATCTGAATTTTATAAGAAAAAGGACTCTACTAAAATCTTAGTTGTCCTTTCTCACTCTTTGGGGTATCTGATAAAAATACTAAACCAAATACAATCTTTCAATTCAGTTAACATTTTTATTCACATTAATGTCAATTTCTTGTCTTTCTGATTTGAATAATGTAAAAGCAATTCCCAAAGAGGAACCATCATTTGTTTAGAAAGAGCAAAAATTATAAAACCTGCTCTAAATTTTAATAATGCCCAGGACACTTTTCAAATGCCCAGGCATTTTTCAAATGTCCTTGAAGTTGTTTGAATCGTTTTTATTTCTTACTGGGGTTTTAAAGCCATATTCATTAAAGAATTACTCCTTTAGTGAAACTAGTTCTATTACATAGAGCAGAAAAGCTGATATTTTTCCCATCAATATGGTTTTCTAATCTCTCCTGTTTTAACAGAAATAAACCAGACATATATTTTTCATAGTTGGGTAATTAATACATACATAGAACATGTTTTAATAGGGACCACCGTCCAATTCCCTCCACTCCGATACCTTTTCTATCAATCTGTCACTACTTAAGTTTCATGACTACTCAATGTTGCTACCATGTGTGTGAGCAGAGGGCCATCTTCTTAGGGAGCAGCATCATTGAGTAGAACTGTCTCTCTCTTCTAATACATAGCCAATTGCCCACAGCTGTGGTACCAGGTTCTGCCCCTCCTCTCAGAATGTCCAGCCTCTGCCATACACCGGCTCAGAGAGGACAGGGCGAAGTCCAGAAGAGGTTGGATCTGAGGTCCACTTCTCCCTATAAAGCATCAGGTGCTGCTATTTGCCAGGCCAAAGGGCAGAAGTGAAGTCCTGGACAAGCAGGATTGCAGTTTGGTTGGGAAACAGTGTGCGGAGAATGGTGTGCAGGAGAGGCCTTTTCTGAGGATCGTTAATGAAGCAGTTCTCTGAGACGATCTTAACTCGTTCGCATTTTTTTTACTGTGAAAATATTTGAATGGGTACACTTTGTTCAGGATGAACCAACATTATATCGTTGTGGTGAAGGGCATGAGAATATACAGGGAGGAAGAAGATCATTGGCTGAAGGCTAAGGCTACTGAGATGCCGTCTTTGCATGAGGAAGAACTCCAGATACTAGGTTATATTAAATACCACCTGAGACCACTTGGTGGGGGTCACTTGGTTACATGCTCAGAGGCAGGCCTTGAAACAGGTAAGGAGTTTGCCCTACTCCTACCTGTCTCAGGATGAGGTTCTAATCTCAATTTTTGAGATTTCCAGGGTTTCGACATAGTCAACCTCACCTGTTCCATGCCAATTCCTCTAATGGCGTGGTCCATATGCCCTACACATACCTACTAAGTGAGAAATAAGACTTTATAATCATCAGCCCACCCCATGCAAGAATTGCATGGCTTCTTTTGTACAAGTCTTGGTTAAGAATAAACCTAAATCTATGTCTCAAATAGTAGGGCCCTACAGTGATTTACTTTCCAATTTTTGCTTTTCCACAATTTTTTCTACTTGGACTCCAAACATTACCTCAGCCAAAATAGTTTAAAGAATTTTGATGGTGCTATTACAATCTATTTTAATTTTGCATGCTAATTATTTTGGCAAAGACATTCTTTGAAGTCCCATGATCTTTAAAGATGTGTGGCCTCTAAAAGGAACTCAAAGTTCACAAATCCCCTCCCCAGGAATACCGTCAACTAGCTGTCTACTTCTTTTGTCTTTTAATCCCTCAAAGTCCTAAACTTGAGCTATGGCACCATCCATCGTCAAGGGAGTTCCTTTCTCTCACATTATTCCCCCTTGCAGAGTTCTCTCAGGTATAACTGGAGATGCCTTGGTCTACTGATTGTACATTTAGCCAGCCTGATAAGCTTAAACATCACACAGCCCACTCATCTCTCTCCAGTCATTACTTTCATCCTAAATTTCCATGCGCTTTTCATTCTTCGCTCTAAGTTTCTACCTTTCTCTCTTCATTTTGAAACATTATCAGAGGTAGAGCTCATGGGTTTTGGCCAGGTGCTTTTATTTCATACAGTACTCACATACATGTAAACAATCTTTATTCCCTCAGATTACTCTTTCTCGGGTCAGTACACTTCATGAACCCAATGACCAAACTCTTACCAAGTAGAGTGCAAGTTTTCCCTCTGCCTATTTATTTTCATAGTATTCTACAACTTTTAGCACACACCTCAAATTTATCAATAAACTCATTTATAAATAGATTATTGTCTAAAGTGTAATTTCATAGCCAACTACCAAAATAAAGGCTCCTATATATAACACATCAATGGACATTTCCTCTCCTGTGTACATCTATCAGACCGCAGTGGCAAGGTCAGGCGCAGTGTACTGTGTGAGGTGTGTTAAGACTACTGCCTCTGCACGAAATCTAACTTGTACACAATGACTAAACTACATATAGAACATATGTATGTATTACATGACATTTGCAAGATGGAGAATTTCAAGACATGAGATGCTATGACGTGTCCACAGTGTGTTTTAATTCCTATAGTAAATGTTAATAGACAAAACTCACAGAAAATCTATCTTGTTGAGGCCTTCAGTAGCTCATAAGAGTATGAAATGACTTTGAAAGCCATTCCGTTGTTTGACTTCTTCTACAGAAGCCAAAGTGGCTTCATATATTTATTGAGATGGAATCAAAGAGGAGCTGTAATAGATTATCACCACCAGAACAAAAATCTGTGAGCCAGAGATAGAGAAATGATGGTTAGATATCAGGTAGGTAAAGGATGGTTGGATGGATGGATGGATGGATGGATGGATGGATGGATGGATGGATAGACAGTGAAATAGACAGGCACAACAATAAAAATAAAATGGATGAAGCTTGTGGAATCTTATGAAAGAATAGGAGGAAGGATTGTGCCCCCCACCAAGGTCTACAAGAAGACCAACAGAGTCAATTAACCTGGATACTTGGGGCTCTCAGAGACTGAACCACCAACCAAATAACATTCATGGGCTGGACCTAGGGCTCCCCGCACATGCACGTATGCAGCAGATGTTCAGCTTTGTCTTCATGTGGGTCCCAAACAACTGGAGCAGGGGTGATCCCAAAGCTGTTGTCTGTACATGGGATATACATGTTCTTCTAGCCGGGTTGCCTTTTCTGGATCAGTGGGAGAGGATGCTCCTAGCTTCACTGACTTGATATACCAGGGTTTGTGAATACTCAGGCGGGACCTCAATAGTTCAGAGGGGAAAAGGAGGGGGGTGAGAAAATGATTGTGGGAGGGGATGGCCAGAAAGGGAGAGGAAGCAGGATGTAAAGTGGATAAGTAAAAAGTAGATAGATAGATAGATAGATAGATAGATAGATAGATAGATAGATAGATAGATAGATTATAGATACATAGATACTGTAAATGAAAAACTGCTGACAATGCATTGTTGTTTGACTAGATTGAGGATGTGGTATCTCCAGACATACTGAAGATATAATATAGCTTAATTCAAAGTCTTCTCATTTCATTTACAAAAATATACCAGATCACTATCCAGAATTGGAGGATAATATGCTTTATGGATAGAAGCTGTCTTCCAGAGGATGATCTCACATGGCAATGTGTTCCCACATACTCTCACTTTGCATCAGCTCATAAGTATGCTGGAAGATATGTGAACAAATGACAAAGCTTTATCTGTTTGTATAGAAACCAAGGCCTTGTCCTACTCCACATGCCCAACAGACCTCAGTGCCAATTCGATGATATAATAAGGACTATTTTGGGCTTAGGAACAGTTTACCTAAGAACTGCACATGGCCTCTTCAGTTACATGGTAAATAGTAGGTAGGGAGGCAAAGAAGCTGAGTTGTTAGAACTTTCTAGACCTAACGGACATGGATTGAAAGGATTTTGATATAAGCTTGAGTGTGTGCTGTAAACCTGAGACATGAACACATCTATCACCCAAATGACAACTCATCACAATATTCTTCCTCTCAGCCTGTGACTAGTAATCTCGATGTATTTTTCCCAAGAGAGAAGGAGCACTGGTAGATGAAGTTATGCATTATAGTGATGGGAATATCAAATTAGGTTTTTCTTGGTAGTTGTTGAGCAACTGAGCTACATAGAGGGCCCCCACACACACATAATCTGACATGAATTATTGGATGCTTTGTCACATATAAGTACTAGAACAAAACTATAACAATGATTCCAACAGCATAGAAAAGATGTGACCCATGAGAGAGGGGATGTTTTTAGTTCCTAGAATGAATGAAAAGTGGTGATTTCTTGACATGTAGCTTTTCCATGAAATATGTCTATGAAATAATCAAATATTGCTAGATGTGAGACTATTGCTATCACCATCTAATACACATTCAAAATGAATAAAGTCTGATTACAAGGTTCATTGGCACTTACTGTGGGTTAGGGAGGTATAAATAAATGTTTATAAGTGTCATGGAAATGGGTATTATTTTCCTATTAATTTATAAATAAGAAAATTGAGTTGTACAAGAGATTAAACAAAATCAGTGGAATTTTATATTGACTATCAACCTTTCAATACTGACCTAGACAGAATCACCTGAAAAGACAGGCCTCTGGGTGTGTCTGTGACACATTATCTAGGCTAAATTAATTGAGATGGTTTGATCCTCATTAAATGTAGGCTGAATTATTCCATGGGCAGACAGCCTCGACTGAATAAAAAGTGAACTGAGCACAGGATCTCATCCCGCTCTGCTATCTGAATGCAGATGTGTCCAGTTGCCTCAGCTGCTGCAGCAATGGCTTCCCAGCCATGATGGGCTGCACCCTCAAACCATGGGCCAAAGAGAAACCTTGCCTCTGTAGGTTGTTGTTATCAAGTATTTCGGTCACAGCAATGAGGAAATATAGTTACAAAGTTAGTAGATGAGAGAAATGAGTTAAGTGGATTTTTATTATAATCATGTATAATATATGTGCTTTAATAATATACAATTGATATTTATTTGAATATAGAAGTTCCCAATTACATGCAAGTGATGTGAACTTGGCCAAACTACAGAAAATATGCAAAAAGAAGACAGAGTTTATTTTCTAAAACTTCTAATGCCAAAATGTCCCTATGGATGCACAGATGTCCTGAATGCCAAACCTGTAAGAGATTAAAGCAGGTCAGATAAATCATGTGTAGGAGTCAGAGCAACAGGTGTAACTCCGTGAGTAAAATAAGTCATTCTCAACAAACAGGTCAACAATAACTGAGAGAGACTTCAGTGTGATGAGAAGCCAAAGAAAACCCTATACAAATCAGGTCAGTTGTTAATGAAGCACACACCAGTTAAGACGTTAATGAAGCACAGACACGGGCATGTCTCCTTCTCACTGTAACCCTGTCACTCATCAACAGAGTGGAGATCTAAGTATCCATGTAGTAGGCTGTCCCTAGGATTAGTAGATGGATACAAAGTCTTTATGATATGGTCAGGTTCTGTGGAGATTTGAATATGCCTGGACCAAGGAGTAGAACTATTTGGAGGTGTGGCCTTGTTGGAGTAGGTGTGTCACTGTGGAAGTGGGCTTTAAGACCCTCATCCTAGCTGCCTGGAAGCCATTCTTTCCCTAGCTGCCTTCAGATACCTGTAAGCCAGCCCCAATTAAATGTCCTTACAAGAGTTGTCTTGGTCATGGGGTCTGTTCACAGCAGTAAAACCCTAACTAAGACAGGCTCCTACAATCCAGATTCACTGTGTTGTTTTCTAAGATGAATTATATAAAACAATAATGTTATTAACAATCTTATTGTGACTTTCTATTTTAGGTAAAGAACAACTGATGATTCCAACAAGTTAGAAAAAGAATTAGAAAACACAGAATACATGGCATCAGAATTCCTTTAAAATAAAGTGAGAAATGATTAAAGTGTACACTTTTGTACTATTTTGGGGATAAATGAAAACAGTGGAGGTGAGGGCCTTTGCACAGTACCTGAACATATTTAGCAGTCACCATATGTCAGCCACTATTATCACCATGGCGACTGTTAAGACAATTTTATGCTAGACATGTAAACCATTCTTAAACTCTTAATTCATAGAGACTTATAATTCACAGAGAACTGATATTCAAAACATGAATATAGGTGAAAAGATAAGAAGAGGGAGGGAAGGACCTGAAAGGTACCTCAATAAAGGTTGGTTAGTTGTTTGTTTTGCTGTTGTTTTGTTGTTGTTGTTGTTGTTGTTGTTGTTGTTTATCAAAATACCATCATCTTAACCAGTATTTATTTCTTTGCTATGTTATTAATATATACTCATATAATATTGAATCAATATCATTAGCTGGGATTCAGAATTTAATCCTGGATGACACTTTCTATACATGTGGCCCTATCACAGGGATCTCTTCCTCATGCTAGACTTGATGTGGCTTGTCCCCATGGCTGACTGCTGAGACCCCAGCACATCCTTCCGTTCCCTCCTCTCCAATGGCCTCATCTGCTCCTGTCACTCCACCTCACAGCCCCACTCTTTGAGATGGTTCATAGGTGAAAATGCTCTTGATTTATATGTCTTTGTCATTTTAGAATGAGAAAAGAAGATAAAACACCACACCATATATACAGAAGTGATTTTAGGACACCTTCAAATGGCTCTGCAAACAGCACCCCGATCACAATGGCCTCTTACATACATGAAAACAGGTAAGAAAAGCATGTAGAAAATTGTGATTTTCTTTTTTTCTCATCTTTCTTTCTTCTCTTCCTTCCTTCCTTTATTTTTTTGCTATAATAAAACAAATAAAGCTTAAAACAAGAAATCTAACCAGTTTTTCAAACTATTAGTGCTTGAGCAAGACAATAATACAAAATTGATTCAGAATATTAGACATTGATTTTTATTTTATCTTTAAATATATGTATAAATACAATGTCACTTTAAAGTTTTCTAAGACTTCTCTATCCATAGAACTATTTGAGAGCCTGAAGATGCTAAATTAAAATCTCTCATGTAAATAATATTTCATGTTAGGTCCACAAACTCCTAAAAATCATTGATAAAAATTACTGATTAATAATCCATAATAAAACTATAACTAATTTTTTCTTTGTATAATTTCAAACATGAATCAATTATCAAAGTAAAGTATTTTGTCAGTTTCAGAGGAATTGAAATTTATATTGTGGGTGTGAGTCTTAGTCTTTCATGGATGAATCATCTAAAGATGATGCCCGTAGGCTAGTCTTTACTGAAATCTACCTGGTTCCATTTAATACGTTTTTGTGTTGTCACTTTAAAGCGTATATTCATATGAATGCTCTATCACTCTAAATTGTACTGAATAGGACAATAATTGTATCTAACTGTTGGACTATTCTGGGAATTAACTAAAATAATGGAGGTGAGGGCCTTTGTATAGTACTTGGGCATATTTAGCAGTCACCATATGTCAGCCATTATTATCACCATGGTGACTGTTAATAAGATTTCATGCTAGACATGTAAACCATTCTTAGACTCTTACAAAGCACATCAAAGAAAAAAAAGTAAATCAGTAAAAGTAAAAGAAATTTATATAATTACACATATGAGTAAATCAATTTAAAATAATGCATATCAAATTGACATTTCATTTGCAAACAATTTAACATTTTAAATATTTATTATATTATATTTTTATTTCATGTGCATGCATGAATGCCATGTCTGTAGAAGTGGCAGCAAATAACAGAATAGTACATTGGATACCCTGTGACTAGAATCAGAGGCAGCTATGAACCTCCTGAAACAAACTTCGTTCTTCTAGGAAAGTTCTTCATGACCCCTGCATGCCATTAAAACCAATACAAGCTGGGTGACTCTTACACCTTACCAAGTACAGCTGCAGCACAAGGTTCAACCTCGGGTGTCTTTGGAACATAGCTTCTTTGTGTTCTCAGAAAAAACTTTCCAGAAGATTTCACCTCAGTGGTGCTGGTCTCTTCTTAATCACTATTAATTTCTTAGCTTCAGCTGACCAGCATCAACTGTCCCAGTAGTCCTTTCTATTTTGCACTCTAAAGCCAGAGCCACATAGCTGAAGCTGTCATGTTCTGCTCCTTGCTGGGGCTGGAATATGACCCCCTTATTCTATTAACAACTTTCTGTTTTCTGATTCCCTCTCTGCCTAAGCTTGGCTTTCCTGGATCCTACTCTGTAGATTGACCTTGAACTCAGAGATCTGTTCGTATCTGTCCCCTGTAATGCTGGGATTAAAGGCATGTAGCACCATGCCTGGATTTAAAGCTTTTCTTCACCTAGAGCCTGCTTTGTCCCAGACTGGCCTTGAACTCAGAGATCTGTTTGGCTTTGTTTCCTGGAATTCAAAGTATGTACCACCATTCCTAGAACTTAACTTAGCTGGGTAGGCTCTTGCCCCCAAAATCCCTTAATCTGCAATCTCCTGTAACATAGGATTCAGTTCCAGTCAACTTCCTGGTGCCCCTTTAATACTTGAATCATATATTTTATATTTTCTTCCTCTCTAAACCTGTTATGCTTGTCCAAAACACTCTTCATGAGAATCAATCAAAGAACAAAGTCTCTTCTGAGCTTTTTTGAGAATTCTTTTGTCAATGCAATTAATATAAATCTCTTTACCTTAGACTCAGGTAGACTCTTCACACAAGGGCAAAAAGCAACCACATTCTTCACCAAAATACCATAAAACGAGTCTCTAGGCCACATATTGAAATTCTTGTCCACTGAAATCTCTTGGGCTAGGTCTGAACAGTTCAAATCATACTCAGAAATAAGTTTCCCATATTCCTATTAAAATAGACCATTAAGCCTGATTTAAAGCATTGCACTGTTTTCCAAAGTCCCAAAATCCATATTCCTCCAAACCAAAGCATGGTCAGGCCTATCACAGTAATACCCCACTTCTGGTAACAACTTCTGTCTTAGAGTTTTACTGCTGTGAACAAACACCATGACCATGGCAAGTCTTATAAAGGACAATATTTAATTGGAGCTCGCTTATAGATTCAGAGGTTTAGTCCAGTATCATCAAGGCAAAGGAGCATGACAGAATCCAGACAGACATGGTACAGGAGGAGCTGAGAGGTCTATATCTTCACCTGAAGGCTGCTACTGGAAGACTGACTTCCAGGCAACTAGGGTGAGGGTCTTAAACACATGCTCACAATAACACACCTACTCCAAAAAGGCCATACCTCCTAATAGTTCCACTCCCTGGGCCAACCATATATAATCCATCACAGGCCCATACCAAAACTTTAAGTGGAGCTTGGGGAATCCTGGGGAAGAGGAAGCAAAAGGATGGAATGAGTCAGAGGGTTCAAGGACACCTCAAGTAAGAAACCTACAGAATATTCTAACCTGGGCCCATAGAGGCTCATAGATACTGAATTGCCAACCAGAGAGCATACATGGGACAGATTTAGACCCTCTGCAGTAAGTGCTGTAAGTTACAAATTCAAAAACAAAAACAAAACCCAACAACAACCAAAGAGAACCTTCCCAATTGAAAACTAGTAATAAATACTTGAAAACAGTTGCCAGGTAATTTTCACACTAAATGAAGTAGAACAACCACACAGTACTATACAATCATCCTGCATTTGATACATGTCAGTTGCTATAATGTTTCAAACAAGTATTACTTAAGACTATAAAATAATTGTTAAGAAACAGATTAAAACAGTAAAAAAGTAAGTATAGATGAAATTTCTTATCTCTTCACTTTATGACATCTGGGATAAATAATTATAATTTTTAGGCAAGTAAAAGTAAATGTTTTAGGGTAAAGATGAAGAAAAAACCTACTAATTCATTTCTGAAATGTATAACGAATGAAAGTTTGACAGATACTGACTTTGGAAGTTTGCATTTGTATGTACAGCAGAGGCATGCTGGTGAGGGCCACAGTGGTATAATGATATAGTATATGGCACAGAAAATAACACAGGAGAGATTTCGCAAACCTTTCACTCTCTCCGTGTATTTGTATTCTGTAACTACATGCCAAACCAAGCATATCATAGGTGTCCTGCCACTGTCATGCTTCATGCAAGGACATTCCAAGTAAAGGAAATTTGCAAACTGATGGCAAGTGTCTAGAGCTAAGCATCGTCTCATCACTCTCCACATGTCCCTGGTCAGCCACTTGTAACTAATTCATTAATTACTTAATGAATTGTGCACATATGGTCGAAGGTATAGTGGCAAGACTGGTCAGTTTAGCATTTCTTAGATAAAAATAAAAGATAGTAGCAACCTATTTTGTTCTCAGTAGAAGAATAAAAAATAGTGATTTTTTTACCAAATTGGAGAATATAGCAATTAAAATTTAAAACCAGAATCCATAAGTTCTGGTATGGATGTATCTCAAAACTGGATGGAGTCCAAGATTCAGATATAAAGTTTAGGCAAGGCACGAGTACATTTATGTGTAAAAGTAAATGTAGAAAATACACAATGAATAGTTAGAATCTGAATAAGCAAGAAAAATCTGGAAGCAAATAGGGAAGACATTAAAGGAAGTAAACAAAAGGAAAACAGTTCTGTGCCTGAGAGAGAGAGAGAGAGAGAGAGAGAGAGAGAGAGAGAGAGAGAGAGAGACAGAAACAAACACAAGAGAGACAGGGAGACAAAGAGATAGATGATAGATAGGTAGATAGATAGATAGATAGATAGATAGATAGATAGATAGATAGATAGATAGATAGATAGATAGATAGATAGATGAGATGGATAGGTGGATAGGTGGATAGGTAGATAGGTAGATAGGTAGATAGGTAGATAGGCAGGCAGGCAGGCAGGCAAATCTTGTTGATTTTCTCAAAGAACTATCACTTGATTTTGTTGATTCTTTGTATGGTTCTTTTTGTTTCTCTTTGGTTGATTGCAGCTCTGAGTTTGATTATTTCCTGCCATCTACTCCCCTTGGGTTTATTTATTTCTTTTTGTTCTAGAGATTTTAGGTGTGCTATCAAGCTGCTAGTTCTTTTTGTGGTTGTTGTTTTTGGTTTTGTTTTTCTTTATTTTGGAGGCACTCAAAGCTATGAGTTTTCCTTTTAGCACTGCTTTCATTGTGTTCCATAACTTTGGGTATGTTGTGCCTTCATTTTCATTAAATTCTAAAAAGTCTTTAATTTCTTCCCTGACGAAGTTATCATTGACTAGAGCATTGATGAGCTTCATGTGTTTGTGTTCTTTCTGTTGTTTTGTTGTTATTGAAGATCAGCCTTAGTCTGCGGTGATCTGATAGGGTGCATGGGATTATTTCAATTTTTTTTTTAATCTGCTGAGGCCTGTTTTGTGATGGATTATGTGGTCAATTTTGGAGATGGTACCATGAGATGCTGAGAAAAAGATATATTCTCTTGTTTCAGGGTGAAATATTCTGTAGATCTCTGTTAAATCCATTTGGTTCATAACTTCTGTTATTTTCACTGTGTCTGTTTAGTTCTGTTTCCATGATCTATTCATTGGTGAGAGTGGGGTGTTGAAGTCTCCCCGTATTTTTGAGTAGGGTTCTATGTGTGTTTTGAGCTTTAGTAAAGTTTCTTTTACAAATGTGGGTGCCCTTGCATTTGGAGCACAGTTGTTCAGAATTGAGAGTTCATTTTGGTTTACATTTCCTTTGATGAGTATAAATTGTCCTTCCACATCTTTTTTGATAACTTTAGTTGTAAGTCAATTTTATTCTATATTATAATGCCTACTCTAGCTTGTTTCTCGTGATCATTTGCTTGGAAAATTGTCATCTAGCCATTTATTCTGAGGGAGTGTCTGTTCTGAGGCAAAGGGGAGGGGGAATAGGATAGGGGTTTGCATAGGGGAAACCAACTGGGACAGGGGATCACTTTTGAAATGTAAATAAATCAAACAACCACTTAAAAGTAAATATAAATAAAAGAATTCTAAAATTGAACAAGAAGTGTGAAATTGGGCATGAAACTAGGATACTGGAGGTAAGACAGGCAAAGGCAGACACTGGAGAGTATCTATAGACCTATACTCAGACAAGGCAAGAATTAGACAATAAAAAAGATAGGTAAACAAATGCTAGATAGAATCCCAAGAAAAGAAAAGAACAGATGAGGAAGAGATTATCTGCATGGATTTGAAGGAACTTTTAAAAATAAGTAGCCAGCTAGATGAATGTCATGTTAAGATATTTCATGACCTATAGAGTAAAAGTTCATGCAAATGGTCTTAAGACTTTTCAATGTTACATGCATTGGGTATGTTCTGGTCTTGAACGCCGTATATTATTGGCTGGCTACATGTGTGAATTACATGACTTTGTTGAAAACACGACTACTTGAATCAGATATGGCAGAATAGTTTGCAGAACAGGAAACTGAAGTGGAAGGCTGATATAAAGAGACTCTGACTTATATCACCACTGAGCTCTATCTCTTTTAAAAATGGATATTTTCTTTATTTACATTTCAAATGCTATCCCCTTTCCTGTTTTCCACTCTGGAAACCCCTATCCTATACCCCTACCCCTGCTTCTATAAGGGTGCTCTCCCACCCACTCCCTCCTATCCGCCCTGGCATTCCCTTGCACTAGGGCATTGAGCCTTCATAGGACCAAGGGCTTCTCCTCTCATTGATGCCAGACAAGGCCATCCTCTGCTACATATGCTGCTGGAGTCATGGGTTGCTCTAATGTGTACTCTTTGGTTGGTGGTTTAGTCCCTGGGAGCTCTGGGGTTTATGGTTGGTTGATATTGTTGTTCTTTCTATGGGGTTACAAACCCCTTCAGCTACTTCAGTCCTTTCTTTAACTCCTCAATTGGAGACCCCATTCTTAGTCCAATGGTTGTCTGAGAGCATTGCCTCTGTATTTGTCAGGCTGTGGCTGGCAGAGCTTCTGAAAGCTCATCCCACCAAACTTTAACATGAAGCCATTATAATAGTAATGGGATAATTCATTTTAGAAGAGCTTTATGGAAGGACATCTACATGTTTAGGTGCCAAATTTAATACACAATAAACTGGATCTGTTCTCAAAGTAGAAAGCCTCTCATTAAAAATAATTGTTCTGTGAAGCACATTTTTACTATTGTTCTAAACTTTTCTGCAAAACTCAAAGAGGAATGGTATTGTCTTAGCTGGTTTTCTATTGCTGTGATAAAACACCAGGACTTTTTGGAGTCATGTGTAACTTTGGAGGGAAGTTATCCATATCAGAGTCCATCCCTGAAAGAAAGACAGGAACTACAAACAGAGCAGGAACCTGGAGGCAGGGCCTTATGCAGAGGATATAAAGGAGCGCTGCTTACTGGCTCACTTCTCCATGGCTTGCTAAGCCTGCTTTCTTATAGAACTCAGGACTGCCAATCCAGGGGTGTCCCTATCCACAATGTTCTTGGCTCTCCCCTGTAATCACTAATAAATGCCCTACAGCTTGATCTAATGTGGAGTAATTTCTCAATTGGGGTTCCTTCCTTTTCATAACCCTCACTTGTGTCAAGTTGAATAAGTTAGTCAGCACAGGTATCTACTAAAACAATTTAAAGTCCTCATTCAAGAAAAAAAAACTGTAAATTGTTGGCAACATTTACACATAAAATTCCCACCTTTAAGATTCATATTAAAATTTTTTCAACATATATTTTTATCATTGTACAGATATTTTACCAATTTCTTATTGTAATTTTATTAATAAGTTCCCAAACTAATAATACTGATAAATTAGTAATTATAAACCTAAATATATGATTAAATCAAATGTATTCCTGAAACTCCTTAAAGACTTAATTATCAAGCAATTATTAAAACAGAATCAAGAATGGTTAGTCAAGACTTGGACATTTAGTTAATTTCATCAAGAACTTGGCTTAATTTATCTATCCAAATGATCTGTGTGGTGCCTTTCTTGAATTAGGACCTTGGAACTCTAAATCTTACTATAAAAACTGCAACTAGGAAAGGCAAATGAGTAAAATATGAGCTTTAGACTATAGAGCATTCTGTGGCAGCAGATTGAGAGCTCAAATTATACTATTTTCTCTTAGTCTGGTAAATTTATTCTTGACCTTGCCTATTATTACATAAGAGGCCACTGCTGAGAGTTGCAGTTAACACAGCTATGAAACTTTAATATCGTCTTCCCCCATTACAAGTCGTGTGATTCCCTGTCATTTCTGAGATCGCCTGGATTGAGACATGAAAGACGTAGTGACACACTGGACAGCCATGCAGTGGATCTCGGACAAAGGGTAGCTTCAAAGACGGGGAAAGAAGCTTCATAACAGGTCCCTGTCATGCCATCAATTATGACCTGTCACACTAATGACTAAGGAAATGCAAGGAACGGCGACAATGGGAACATTCATCTTCCTCTTCTCTGGCAACGCTGCACCTGTATCCCTCTGCACTCTGTCTTCTGCTGCCTCCCGCCTACCTGACTTTTGTTCTCCATGACAGTGAATGGGAGCCTGAGAATGCAGCCTATCTATCATCCTTTCTTCCTGAAAGGCACCTTGACTGCAGCTAATGGCCGCAATAAGACCAAACAATAAACACTCTACCCTGCCTCTTAGGGTCAGGTTTTGTA
Source organism: Rattus norvegicus (assembly GCF_021556685.1). Lineage (NCBI taxonomy): Eukaryota > Metazoa > Chordata > Mammalia > Rodentia > Muridae > Rattus > Rattus norvegicus. The sequence continues at coordinate 230,379,658 of NC_141535.1, read as the reverse complement.
AAAGTGGATCTGATTATGACAAAATAAAATCAAGAGATTCCATCAGAAAGATGAATAATATGTTGGACAATTTCAAATATTTTGCTCTACTGGCTCAAGCCATGAACATGAACTATACTTTGAAGAGAGATGTGGATGAAAACTAATTTCTCATGTGGATTGCACACGCAGACACAGTAAATAGTAAGTGTATAACATGTTTATGAGCTCCACACATGGGCTTTGTGGTTTTAGATGAAGTTGAAGACAATCAAGGCTTCCTCTCAGGAAAGCCTTTAAACAAGCATCTACACATTTGACACTGCCCTTCTATTACTTGCAAGATAAATTTATAAGATGTGCTCATGTAGAAAGACAAGTAAAAGAAAGAATAATTTTACCTTATGGAGAGCAGCCATTAAATGAATAATTTTTGTTGAGCATTGTTTTGTTTGCAAGAGAGTTCTGTTGTTTTAGGGGACTAACTTTTGAAGCACATCCAAGTGACAATCCTTCTACTTCCGACTCCTGATTGCTATGACCAGAGGTGTGAAGTACTATGCCTGGCTAACAGTTATTCTGAATTTCTATTATGTGGCATGTGGCCTTCACATGAATCTGACTGCATAATGTAAACTCTTTGTTTTGTCACTATGTGGACATAAACTGTGTATTTCAGCATCTATAACTTTTCAAGAGCCTCTTATGATAGCTTCCGGCTCTTAAGGTTGTTGCTAGGAGCAACTTGACTAGTAATAAGGTATAAAGAAAGCTCTAAATAGCTGTTTTAAAATATTGCTATGTTCTTAAACTCTAAAATAGGAAGGGTACTTTTTCTGTAACATTAAATATAAAAGCTAAGCTGAGCATGGTGTCATGTGTCTGTAATCCTAGCACTCAGGAGGCAGAGGTAGCAGGACATTGTATTCATGACTAGCCTGGGCTGAAGATGGATGGATGGATGGATGGATGGATGGATGGATGGATGGATGGATGGATAGATGGGGTACTGATGTACAGACAGACAGACAGACAGATAGGTAGAGATCTATTCTATCATGGTTTTTATTGACGTTGTTGCCAGCTCTACATTACACATCAAACATTGAAGGCACTTTTAATAATTTTGATTACATAAGACACTTGAATGGTAGATTGTTATTATTTTCATTTTCTTTAGTAAGTGATGGCATTAGCAGATACATTCTCAAAGATTCCTACAAGCTTAGAAATTTTATGTTGGACAATTAACTGCATTTAAATCTCTATTTTGTCTGTATAGGACAGGCAAAAGCGTGCACCAGAATGATCACTTAACTTACACAACGTGTTGACCAGCCATCACAGTTTAAGCCCTTACCAAGTTAGTATTGGCGGTATTGCAGGTTTTAGTTTTAGCAAAATTAAAACCTTGAGGTAAACTAAGTTTGCCCCTAGAGCATCTCACCAGCATGAAGACTGCCCTAAGCAACTCCAAATCAGGAATCTCGTGCTCCAAAGCCATGAACTGTTCCCTCCAGCCAGGGACTGCTACGGCTCAGAGAAAAGGTTTTAAGGAAGACGGAAGTGGTTTGATCTATCAAACAGCCAAGTTCTCTGACAGAGCTGTCTGTCTTTTACTTTAATAACTTACCACTTTCTTAGCAGATGAGGCAGAACCAATTACAGCTATTACAATAATTGAATCATGACAAACAATTGACAAATGGGTTGTAATGACCAGACCAATTGCCACAACTTAAAAGTCAGATTTCACAGCTATCCTTCATGCTCTTCAGCCTGCGCCTATGTTCTTCAAAAGGTGAGCAGTGGACTCTAGTGAGTGACCTTGCTGTCCCAAACCTTAACTATATTCCTCAGAGGGAGAGATGGCCAGGCCTGGTTACTAACAAGGAAAGAAAATTATTACCAAATTGCAAACTTAAGTTTTTAACAGTATATTTCGGGTGATGTTTTTCAAACAGAAGGAAATATGTTTTGGGCCATTCCTTCCTAGCTGTGGAATGTGAGTGCTATGCCTGCACTAGGCCTCTTGAGCTACAAGACCAGTCTGGCTATGTGAGTTGGCAGAAGCCCATGACCTGGTAAAGTCACAGAGGTTCCATGAACCTCCCCTGGCGTTCTAGGCAGCCAAGCTCTTCTGTATATGAGAGGAAGGAATTTCCATATTTATTCATTTTATTTTACATGTCCCTGACATGAGTCTTAATCGGAATGGGTATTTGAAGATTGGGAAACTGATCTAGTTCTCATTAAAATTATGGGCATATAATTTTCTTTACAAATATCATGAAAACTACACATGCATGATACTGAGGCCCTCAGATACTGCTCTGTGAGAAAATGCTGCAGAACTGCTTGTTCAAATGTTTTGTGTATTTTATGCTTTGTATATGTGAAAATTATTGGCTTAAAAATTCTAAACAGAATGCTAGACACTGAAAAACTGTATCTCAATACTAATATGTAAAAATCATTTTCACTGATTCATATTTTTTAAAATTAATTTTAAACTTACATTTAGGGTGATTTCAGTTTTCTAACCACTGGAACCACTAAGAAATCGTGCTGTTTATTAAGCATAGATAGCTAATAACTGCACCCTAAAAATGATGTCTTACTGGGAGAGGTCTACCTGTAGCCATTAGGTTGTGCCCTCATCGAAGATACAAATCAAGCAAGTAAAGAGTGAGTGGCATTTCTTGTGTCCTCGTCTCTGAGATTGCATCCCATTCAGCTAATCCCAAGGCAGCCACCATAATCACAACTGTGATAGGAACTCCACTTTAATAAATTTATCATACAGAGACTTGTTTCCTTTGAAAATCACTTATAATTCTATGATTTGTTGTTTGTTCGGTCATACTATTTGTGATTTAAACTCATTGTTAAGCCGTTGGCACTGGGATTTCAGGTTAAACTAGCCACGTGCCAACTGCGAATGCACCAACTTTCATAACTTTATTTCTTGTGGCAAATAAAGGCGTAAGAAGAGAAACATTAGGACTAATTACAGCAAAAAGAAAGTAAAGAGCCCTAGAACATAAAAGTTACTGGACAATGTTCAAAGTGTGGGCCTGAGCACCCACGGGACCTCTGAGGTAAGTAGGCTTTGTGATTAAACCGGTTTCCTGACCTTCATGGACTCCCAGCTTCATCTGAGAAGGCCGCACAATTCTTTAGGTGCTTCTCAGCCATTCGCTATTCCTCCCCTAAGAATTCTTTGTTTAGCTCTGCACCCCATTTTTAATAGGGTTATTTGGCTCTCTGGAGTCTAACTTCTTGAGTTCTTTGTGTATATTGGATATTAGCCCTCTATCAGATGTAGGATAGGTACCAGGTTCTCATTGGAAGAGTTAGAGAAAGGATTGAAGGAGCTGAAGGGGTTTGCAACCCCATAAGAACAACAATACCAACCAACCAGAGCTCCCATGGACTAAACCACCATCCAAAGAGTACACATGGACAGACCCATGGCTCCAACTGCATATGTAGCAGAGGATAGCCTTGTTGGGCATCAATGGGAGGAGGAACCCTTGGTCCTGCCGAAGCTGGACCCCTGAGTGTAGGGGAATGTCAGGGCAGGGAAGCGGAAGGGTAGTTTGGGAAGGGGAACACCTTCATAGGAGCAGAGGGAGGGGGGGAAGGGATAAGGGGCTTATGGACGGGAAACTAGAAAAGGGAATAACATTTGAAATGTAAATAAAAATATACTGAGAGAGAGAGAAAGAGAGAGAGAGAGAGAGAGAGAGAGAGAGAGAGAGAGAGAGAGCCACAAAGTATTACAACAGGATGGCGGGGTGCTCTCTAGGCACAGCGAGGTGCGGTGACAAACTTGTCATTCCAGCTCATAACACTTATAACCGTGTCCTGAGCACGTTTCTCATGCTGCATTCTTACTGCCAAGACGTTATCGGCTTCTACCACTCTATGTTTCTTTAAAACTTAGGTTTATGTTGCACGACAGCAAAAAACTAAAAATAGTTTTAGAATTTATACCATAAAGCTACAACGCAGTGTGGGGTTTTTGTTGTCTGTATCCACCTGGACTATTATTAAATTAATTCTCCACTATAAAATTGTTTCCATAAGGAAAAGTAACCACTGTGACTAACATCTTGCTGTTAGTTTTTTTGAAAAATACTCCTTATACTTCCTTGTTTTTACAAACATATTTTTTAAGAGTAACAGCATAAACTCTATATCCAACAATATTCTCCCAACTCAGTGAATTTAATAATTCTAGGGAATGCACTATTGGCTCCCTCAGAATACCAAGAAAGGGAAACAGAGGCTATAGCAACTCCTACAGCCAACTGCCTGGAGTCGTGCAGGGCTTTCTAGTTTGAATTCAGGCATCTAATTTAGGATCATTGACGTTAACTACTGTTCCATACACCTCTTAATTTTCCGATTAAACAAAATGAAACAGGAAATTTTAAAAATAAGCTGACTGACTGTGGCATGCATCAGGGGCAATGACAAAGGTGCAGTTAAAGGATTCTCCAAAGGACAGGCCCGATGCAGACCCAACGACCGCATCGTGTAGAAAGAAGCGGACACAGTTTCACTGCTAGTTGAGCCAGCCCATTTCTTTTCCATTGAACTGGAAGATACGAAGAGCACTGTTACTCGAAACTCAGCAAGCATCATGACCAACAGTGTGTTTCCATCAGGTCCTTTCTCCTGCAACATTTTCATGAGTCCTGGTACACACAGAACATGTGCGGTTTCCAAATGAAGCATGCATAGCGGTACCTAGAAAACTATACTGCTATAATTGCACCAACTAAGTGACATTTCCAGAGTTATGCTTTATACATACATACATACATACATGCATGCATACATACATACATACATACATACATACATACATACATACTGGAATCGTTTACAATTAGCAATGCAGACAGAAGAGGCATAACCATGTTCTAAGGCATGGATGGAGTATAATTATAATAATGGCAGCCATTTACATGTCTATAAGGAGACTTGATCACAAAAATGAGATATTATCAAAAACATACAGAACAATTTGACAAAATTCAATACCCTTATGACAAAATTAATAGGGACAAGTAAAAATTCCTTAACTTGACACACAGCAAAATGGAAATTTTGATCAACATTGATAAAAACATACAAAAATTAGATGAGAGAAACCATGCAGCTTTTTATTTAATAAAATAGAAAAAATAAGAAAACAACTGGAGAATAATTGCAAACTCATGGATAAGAAGTGCCAAGCTGTTAACTCTTCCCACTTGGCCTATGGGTTCAGGGAATTAACAGTTCCATGAAGTTATGTTGAGGAGATAAATAAATTGATTATAAAGTTTAGATTAAAAGTCAAAAACACAGGCACACAAACATCGCATCAAGCAGCACCATACACTGTCGGTAGTAATAAAGACAAGCATCTGCCTCACTCCTTCTGTGGCCAGGGAGGCTAGAAAGACTCCTGAGGCTTGAAGGATGGTAGAGTTTTATGTGGCACATTCTCTGAACTGAAGTTTTCCTACAAATTGAGACATTTCCTCCAGGGTGGTAAAAGCAGCTTTAAAAAGTTACAAAAGGTCCCAGGTTCATGTTCCAGAGAACAAAAATTTGAAATTTCCCGAGGGCTCCTCCCACCAGCACACAGAGGAGTAGACATTTACACGGGATGAAGACTGAATGGGCCAACCGTAGAGAGAAAGGTGCATCTGGATCATGGAGCTGCCTACGAGCTGTGCAGAGTCATTACCCATCCCATCTTTATGATGTAACTGCTTTGAAGCCACCCTTGCTCCCTGTAAGTGTCCCTCAACCATACTCCTCTTAATCACCTCAGGAAAAGAGAAAAGGCACTAATTCACCAAAACAGATACTTGAGCAATTGTTACTTTGGTTTGTCCTGAGCTTTCTTTTTAGAATAAGTAGACATGAGTGTTAGATCTCCCCAAGAAGAGTCTGTCACAGCCAAAGTGTACAGTGAAAACAATTTTTAAATTACAAAATGGGGAGAAAACTTAAAAGGTGTTTTATGAAATATCATGTATGAGTGGTTAGTAAGCACAGGATGAAATGCTTATGGTTCTGACATTAAAACATTTCATGCTAAAATGGCAACAAACTATAAAACCTCAAACAAAAACATCACAAAATGTTGCTGACTATGTGGAGTAGTGGGCTCTTTCATTGATGGTGCAAATTCAAAGTCATTTCCATAAGTGAGGGTACAGTGAGACCACCAAACTCTACCACTCCATGGGTAGAAAGAAAGGTTTATTGGAAATCAAACTCCCAGGATGTCCCTTGGAGGAGGGGAATGGGGAAGCAGAAACAAGCAGGGACCAGATAGTTGCTGGGGGTGAGGGGAGGTCATGGGAAGGCAGAACAACCTGGGTAAAGATGGAGGATAAAGTAGGGACCTTGATCTGTGACAGGTTTCTTTGAGTTAATCAGGAACCAAATGTTACTAATGGACATAAATGGAGAGAGATCAAGGAAGTATTCTTTCCTGACAAACAGGAGCCCACCTTATGAAATTCCTGGGGAAAGCATAACTTAGGTTTTCCTTTACCCAATAACAGTCCTTCTGCCTACCTGGTAAGGATTCAGTCTGAGCTGTGCCCAGCCACACTGGCATTTTGGGCAGCCTGCTTTGGACATCACAGTTTCAGCACTCTCAAAGACAGTGCCTCTAGGCACCAGATATAATCTTACCATGTAATCCCACAATGTAGCTCCTCAAATAAATTGAAAGGTGCATGGATCGATTTATCAATGACAACTTTATTCAAAACTAACGAAAATAAGAAAAGAAAGCTCTCCTTCAACAGCGCGTAAACCATGAAAATCTGTACATGGGGATTTATCACGGAAGAAAACTGTGTCTTGTTGAGTCACAAACAAGGCAGACATCTTCTAGAAGCTTCTCTGGGGAATTACGTTTTGGGGGAATTAAAGTTTCCATCATAAAATATCCTGGCTAGAGCATGGCTATGCATTAAAATCAATATTACATTCTTTCTAAGTCCATAAAAATTATAACAGCTTTATTTTAACAATGTAAAAAAAGATGCAGTACCTTATATAAAGTATTGTTTTTTTTTCTTAATCCTTCATGTCCTGTCAATAGCCTTTGATTCTTCTTGCCAGTTTGACATTTGTCCCACCTCCTACGACACCGAAAACCGGTTGGAAGCTATTTGGACATGGTGGGGGCTTGTCAACCTGACCTTGGATGATATGACTCAGCCATTTTATTAACAATATCTCATATTGGGAATTGGGTGGCTGTGGGGTTTGGGGTTTGTTTGTTTTCAGGATGACTGTTTAGAGAAGACACTTCATCATTCTGAGAAGGGTCAAGGATGCCTGCCTTACAAGATTAAATAAAAAGGCAGGTTCCCTACCATGATGAACACTCGCTTGCTCTCCATTTTCATATTCATTTTCTTCTTTAATAGTTATAATGCTAAAGCCATTGTTTGACAAATAATGACTTTATTTCCTCGTGATTCATTATTTTGAATAATTTTGTATGTGTACACATATACGCACATGTAAGTCACTGGGAAGACTTGGGTATAATCTTCATATATGCCATTTACCTTCTTGGCACAAGGTATATCAGTGGTTTGGAATTCCCAGTTGGCTAAGCTCTTTCCTCCTCTATTATATGAAATGTATTGTAGTAGTTTAAAAAATAAATCTCATTAGTATTAGAAATGGAATTTTTCTAATTGTTTTTTAACTAATTTTACAAATACATATTCTCTCTCCAAAAACATATTTAACACTTTAATATTTTCTGTAATGTAAGTCTACAATAATGAAAATCAGTAAAGCTTATGCATGTAACATAAATGTTTTTAAACTCTGTACTAACAACAACTCTTCAATATAACATGGGGTCATCATAATTAAGTTTTAATATTATATTAGAATCAGTTATCATGAAACTAGTATTTTCCAAGACATAAAATGGAATGTGCTTCCAGATTGTGGGATCACTGACACAGGAAATAGTCACAGTTGGCCAACTTCATCGCTCAAGGAAACACTTTCAACCTGTTTGATCTAGTCAGGGTGAGTACCAACATAGAAATAAAGGAAGAGTCGGTAGGAGGCTGTGCCTATTCAAAAGCCAAAGACCATCTTTGATCAGCAGTGATTACACAGTTAATAGAGAAGAGTGAGCTTAAAGTCCAACATTCCTAATCGCTGTTGATGAAAACAGCCTCCCAAGACACAGCAGGTAAACAGAGCCTCAGCCTAAGAGAAGATGGCACCTGCCATCTTGGTTGTTACCCTGGTTCTTGGTTAAATACCCTGGATGGATATGGGTTATATCACTTTCTATGTGTGACTGTGGATGTATCATGCCATTAAAAGTTCATAGTTCCTTTTTCTAAATTGCCCCAGACTTTAAAAAAAGAATGAAAGTGGGAAGAAGGAAGAGGAATCAAGACTAGTAGCCACAAAGAATAGAGACCAGGCCATACTTGTCTTTCCAGGTTGGGTTACTACACTCGGTATATTTTTTTCTACTTCCATCCATTTACTTAAATATTTTCACAATTTCATTCTCCTTTGCATCTAAATAGGATCCCACTGTGTACATTTACCATATTTTTCATTCATCAATAAAATAATAATCACAACAATAGCCTGCCTATATGTGGCCAATAATAAAATATTGGCATTTTATCTTAGAAGTAACTAATAGCTGTGCAATTGAACGTAAGGCCTACTCAAAGCATGTCTGATACTACAAACCTAGAGGACTACCTGTGGCTGCAGAGTCATAGGTCATGAGGAGAATCTACTACTACCTTTTCCTAAACCAGCACACCTCTTAAATCTATTATAAATATTCATCTTTATACCCACAGCTCATTAAGTGTCAAAGAAGCTTCTTCCTTATCAGTTTCCATCAGTTGCTGGGAGAAGCCTCTCTCGGCTCCTGTCTGCAAGTATAGCAGAACATCATTAATAGAGCTGGGGGTGTGCTCCCTCCCATGGCATGGGTCTCAAGCTGGGCCAGTCATTGGATGGCTCTTTGCTCAAATTGTGTTCCATCCTTTACCCCTGAATATTTTATAGGAAGGACAAATTGTGGGTCTGAGTTTTGTGGTTGGGTTGGTTTCCCAATCCCTCTATTGGAGCAGTCATGCCTAGTTACAGGAGAAAGCTGGTTCAGACTCCGTATCCCCTATAGCTAGGAGTCTTAGCTACAATCACCCTCATAGATTCCAAAGAGTTTCTATGGACCTGGGTTTCTAGCTCATCCCAGAAATTTATTCCAATCTATTTGTCTCTCCTACTACTCTCTCTCTCTCTCCCTCTCCTACTTTATCCTCCCTGTTGCTGTCCGCACCTCCTCCCCTACCCAGTGCCCTCCCTCCATCTACCTAAAATGATGAATCTATTTCCCCTTCTCAGTGATATTGAAGTTTTCTCCTGTCACAGCCAAACACTAAGGGGAGCTTGGGAAATCCTGTGGAGGAAGGGGAGGAAGGATTGAAGGAGACAAAATAGTCAAGGGCACCACAAGTAAACCTACAGAATCAACTGCTCTGAGCACATAGAGACTCACAGAGACAGAACTGCCATCCAGAAAGCTTGGATGGGATGGACCTAGGCCATCTTCATATATGGAACAGTGATACAGCTGGGTTTTCATGTGGGACTCATAAAGTGGGAGAAATGGCTGTCTTGGACTACATTGCCTGTCTTTGGATCCCTTTCCCCTAACTGGGCTGGCTTCAATTGAAGAAGATGCACCTAGTCTTACTGCAACTTGGTATACCAAGGTTGGTTGATATCCTTGGGAGGCTTCCCTTTATCTGAGGAGAAGGGGAGGAGGATGGATGGGAGGAAGGGAAGGGTTGAAGGATGGGTTGGCTTCACAATAGTCCTGAATAACATAAAGTACCTCAGTGTGACTCTAACCAAGCAAGTGAAAGATGTGTATGACAAGAACTTCAAGTCTCTGAAGAAAGAAACTGAAGAAGATCTCGGAAGATGAAAAGATCTCCCATGCTCATGGATTGGCAGGATTAATATAGTAAAGATGGCCATTTTGCCTAAAGCAATCTACAGATTCAATGTAGTCCCCATCAAAATTTCAACTCAATTTTTCTTAGAGTTAGAAAGAGCAATTTGTAAATTCACTTGGAATAATAAAAAACCCAGGATAGTAAAAACTATACTTAACAACAAAAGAACTTCTAGGGGAATCACCATCCCTGACCTCAAGTAGTATTATCACCCTATAAGAGCTTAAGTCCCAGTGGATCAAGGACGTCCACATAAAACCAGATACACACAAACTAATAGAAGAAAAAGTGGGGAAGAATATTGAACACATGGACACTGCAGAAAATTTCCTGAACAAAAAACCAATGGCTTATATTCTAAGATCAAGAATAAACAAATGGGATCTCATAAAATGCAAAACTTCTATAAGACAAAGGACACTGTCATTAAGACAAAACAGCATCCAACAGATTGGGAAAAGATTTTTACCAATACTTCATCTGATAGAGGGCTAGTATCCAAAATATGAAATTAGACTCCAGAGAGCCAAATAACCCTATTAAAAATGGGGAACAAAGCTAAACAAAGAATTCACAGCTCAGGAATATTGAATGGCTGAGAAGCACCTAAAGAAATGTTCAACATCCTTACTCATCAGGGAAATGCAAATCAAAACAACCCTGAGATTCCACCTCACACCAGACAGAATGACTAAGATCAAAAGCTCAGGTGACATCAGATGCTGATGAGGATGTGGAGAAAGAGGAACACTCCTCCATTGTTGGTGGGATTGCACACTGGTACAACCACTCTGGAAATCAGTCTGGACCTTCCTCAGGAAATTGGACATTGCATTATCTGAAGACCCAGCTATACTTCTCCTGGGCATATACCCAAAAGATGCTCCAACATACAACAAAGACACATACTCCACTATGTTCACAGCAGCCTTCTTTATAATAGCCAGAAGCTGGAAAGAACCTAGATGCCCTTCAACAGGGGAATGGATACAGAAAATGTGGTACATCTGCACTATGAAGTACTATTCAGCTATAAAAACAATGACTTCATGAAATTCATAGACAAATGGATTGAACTAGAAAATATCATCCTGAGTGAGGTAACCCAATCACAGAAAATCACATATGGTATGCACTCACTGATACGTGGATATTAGCCCAAAAACTTGGATTACCCAAGATAATATCCACAGATCACATGAAGCTCAAGAAGGATGACCAAAGTGTGGATGCTTCATTCCTTCTTAAAAGGGGGAACAAAAATATTCATAGGAGGGGATATGGAGGCAAAGTTTGGAGTAGACACTGAAGGAATGGAATTCAGAGCCTGTCCCACATGTGCCCCATAACAAGGTAAGCCACCAAAACTAGATAAGAATGATGAAGGGCATGCTGATAGGAACCAGATATAGCTGTCTCCTTAGCGACACAGCCAGTGCATGTCAAATACAGAGGTGAATGCTAGCAGCAAACCATTGAACTGAGATTGAGAACCCCAATGGAGGAATTAGAGAAAGGATCGAAAGAGCTGAAGGGGCTCACAACCCCATAAGAACAACAACCAATCAGAGCTCCCAGGGACTAAAGCACTACCCAAAGAGTACACATGGACTGACCCATGGCTCCTGCTGCATATGTAGCAGAGAATGGTCTTGCTGGGCACCAATGGAAGGAGAAGCCATTGGTCCTGCCAAGACTGGACACCCCCCCTCCAGTGTAGGGAAATGTCAGGGGGATGGGAAGATGGGTAAATGGAGGGTAGAACACCTGTATGGGGAAGGGGGAAGGGATAGGAGGCTTATGGACAGAAACCCAGAAAGGGAATAACATTTGAAATGTAAATAAAGAAATATATCCAATAAAAAAAAGGAGGGGTTGGGAAGAAAAAAGGAAGGGGAAGCTAAGATTGGGATGTGAAGTAAATGTAAATAAATAATTTAAAAAATTATAGATGCAAAGTTAAAGGGAAAGCCTGCATTGATGTAGCTAAGAATCAGGCATTGTATATGTAGATAAATAGCGCACTAAAATGGGGACTGTTTCATATAACAAAATAGGACAAAAGAAAAGTGAAAGTATATTAAAAAAGAAGCTTCTTGTAGCAGTTGAGAATCATTACAGAGATCAAAAGCTGCTAAAAATTCAGATAAAATGGAACTCTGGGGTACCCAACCTCAACAGATACAACTACAGAACATCATGAAAGAAAAAAATGAGAGTGTATGAGCCAGGCAACCAGAATGCTTGGTAAAAGGTAATATCTTCTAGACATGGTAAAAAGCTCCACTCATTAAATCTCAACAACATGGATGCCTAAACAAGTCCCGTACAAAGGCAGCTTCGGCCAATTTTGATGGGAAATCTCACCAGGCCTCCGTGTTAGATGAGAAGCAATGGGCAAATGGGCAATGAGTGGCTAAGAGATGAAGTCGATTTTCTCCAGGGAAGAGCCCACGTAGGTTACTCAATAGCAAATAATCAGTCGTATTCACACCTTCATACACACAATGCTAAAGGAACTCAATAGGTTGTGTGGGAGGAGGGGTGAGGGATTTGTGTGCATATATGCAATACATTAATACGCATCTGCAAATAACAAGAGTTCATGACTCCGTGAGAATCATCTGAAATACGTAATCAACCAATTTTCTAATTAAAATTTTGTTTTTAGGATCTAGTGGACATATCTCTCTTCAAATACAATAGCTACGGAAATGACTCACCTAAAACTTCTGAAGACAACACACAGTATCTCACACTCTGGGCTGGGGCGGGTTTCCCACAATGACAGGTTGAGAGTATTTTCTACAACAAAACTTAATCTCCCCAAAATGCAGAAAAGGGATCATTGAAGGGATAGTAAAACCAAGTCGTTATAAATACTAATGAAGCAGAATTAAAGGAAGGCCAGAGTCCACAGAGAGTCAGATGCCTTCTCTTCATGAGGATGAATGACAGGCAGCATTTAAGAACTCTCTTTAGGCAACGATGATGACTTTTTCGCTTGAAGGGCAAATCCTAAAAGCAAAACGTGTAAGACACATTTCTGTGAGCTCTGCAAATCCTGATCTACAAAGCTTAGAACAGATTGAATTTAAAAATCAGACGCTTAACAGATTTTAAATAAGTAAATTAATAAACAATTTTGCACAGATTAACACATATACTTTGGGGGGAAACTCTTGGACCTACCCTTTATCAGCAATGAAAACCATGTGTGGATGCATGTATGTTCGCTCTCTGCTACTGTTTATTTGAAATTTAGCAGACCGTTATAGAAGAGAGCCACATTGTGAATATTAAGAATTAAATCTGATTTTACTTTAATTCATATTACTATAATTCTCAACATTTTCTAACAGCCAATCACAGTTGTACTCAGAAATCTTCAGTGTCTATAATTCAGAGTGGAGACTTCGGCATCCTTATGTAAAACAGGTCCAAATTCATTTTATTTAAATACAGAGAAAAAGAACAGCGTGCTGAGAAGTTTGTCTAGTTTGCTAATTCCGTGAGTTTGTATGCAGTGTTTTATTTTTCTCTGTCAATTTTGGATTGTCTAAAAAGAAAACTCTCATAACATTTTCATATTTTATAAAAAAAAGTGACTTTTTATTGACTCTTTTTGCCTGACTTCCTTACTCCACACATCTTTGCACTCCTCACCTAGTCACAAAACTCCAAATATCTTTTTATGATTAAAACACTCACATATTTTACCAGATTGCTATAGTATTCAAAGAACATATTTTCTGGATTTAGTTTTAAATTTTCAGGGGCTAAATCAAATTGAGTCAATACTTATGAGGTAGAAATGAACTGGTTTACTCCTAAGATAAAAGTAATAACAAAATAATAATGGTTGCTTATGAACCCTCCTACAGTCAAGTCCTACAATAAATACTTTTGCATCTATATTTGTGATAGTTTTTATCTTTGTTGCAGATTAAGTTAATTTAACTAAAATTTATTGTCAGTTTTTTTCTTAGTGCAATAAAACTAACTTTACCATGCATTTAACTTTAAAGTTTTTTTCATCTTTAAGAAATGAAACCCATATTATAATATAATTGTATACTAGCATACATAATTCTAAATATAGAAAATGGGGCAAATTTATTTAAAGTAGAGGCCTAGCTATGTAGTTAATGTCTCCTTACTTCTTGAAAGTAATACTTTGAAACTAATTCAAGCTCTCTAGAAAATTAATTTTTCACAGCTTGGCCCACTGTTCTGTCAAGTCATATGTTGAAATCTTAACACCATCCCCCCAGGGTGAAAATTAGAAAATGAAATATTTGGCAGGTAATTAGTTAAAATATGTCAAAAATATGTTTTGAGACCCTTATGAATGAATGCTGTACAAAAGACAATAAATTCTTATGAGATACCATTGAGTAAATATTTTCATTTTTAATGATCCAAAGGGAAAGGAAAGAGGTTAGGAAACCTATTTAATTAAATAATAATAGAAAAATCGCTCAAACCATGGGAAAAATAAAAGCATGTGAGCCCATAAAGCACATTCAGACCACAGGTCTTCTTGTAGGTACAGTATACTCAGAAGCTCTAAATCCAAGACAGAAAGAAAAGCATCAAATCACACTTAGAGAAATACCAAACAAACTGAGCAAGTACTCACCAGGCAAGGGGCAGAGTATGACGTACCTGAAGTCTTAAGGAAATGAAACAACACACTCTCCTCTTAAAGAAAATGAAAGAGTGAACTTTTCATTCAGAAATGGATAAAAAAAGTCAAGAGCATAAGAACCACACCACCAAAGCAGGAGCCTTACACATAAGAAACCAACCAAACAGAAAACACCAAAAAACACAATAAAAAAACACCTTGAAAGAGCCCTACATTAAAAAGAAAAAAGATAAAAAAAATTAACACGGTTAAAACATAGAAGGTGCAGTCATGAGGTGGCAGTTCACGCCTCTAATCCCAGCACTTGGGAGGCAGAAGCAGGTGAATCTTTGTAAGTTCAAGGCCAGCCTGGTCTATAGAGCAAGTTCCAGGACAGCTAGAGCTTCAGAGAGAAACTTTATTCAAAAACAAACAAAAAAACGTGTGTGTTTGTGTGTGTGTGTGTGTGTGTGTGTGTGTGCATTGCGTGTGCGTGTGTGTGTTGCTAAAGTCACTGATACCAAAAGGAATATGAGTAGAATAGCAAGTTACAGTGTACATTGATTAACCCAGAATAAAGAGGAGAGCAGAGAAAGAAAGGAGCCAAGGACATGTAAAGTATTCAGGAAATGTTAAATTACAAGGAAGAGGACTTACCTGTCAAACAATGAAATATTAAACACTTTCAGTTAAGGATTTATAACCCAGGACGTACATACGAGCTGAAAGGATCTGCTACCAACAAGAACATCTTTTTGATAAAAAAGACACATGAGGAACCGGTGTGACAGCCTTGCCACTAAAAAGAGAATACTTGGTCAGTGGGAGTGTTTGTGTTTGTGTCACACAAAGCCTGGAGGAGCTACGGAATTCATTCCACTAGAAATAGACTTTAAATAAAGTGCAAGAAGATCCCATACCAAACACATGCATAACTAATGCTAGCGTTTGTGGGGAATAATGGAGTTGGCCTGGTCTAGCTACCTCGAGAGACATGCATCATGGGTTTTGAAGTCAGAGCCCATGGATCCTGGGGCAGTATGCCCTTCAGTTCCTGAGACACTGAAACACTCCTTTGGACAGTGAAGCGTTCATGCCACCTTTAGATTCTTCATGTTCCCAAGAAGCCAATAGACTACACAGAAGCTTGACAGGACAGTTGGCCATAGCCATTCCACTTGTGTACCCTGTGTAACTTGACTAGCATCATTGTGTTCTGGGAACCACCATTACATTCTATTTCTGGTAAGGGTATAAAAAGTCTGATTGCTTGCAATAAGCTTGTCTCAACCTCAATCTCGCTGGGACCTCTCCATCCTGGCCTTGTTAAGATTTATTATCATCGGCCCTATCAGGTAACCTTACGTCAGTCAATAATTAGTGGAACTTATCAAGTGCTCATCAAATACCCACCAAATGACACTCAAAAGTGTCATAAAGACCTAATAGAAGCACAGTAGCCACTATTTTATACAAATTTAAGCCATACTTTCAGAAAGCCCTAATCATGGAAGACCATCATTTGTTATGAAGGCAAATGACATATATTAAAATACTAACTATATAAATATACATTTTAAGAGTAAAAAAATCCAAATATTTATTATATTTACAGGAAAGTAGATATGGCCACGCTATAGAGGACATATGTAAAGTTAATACAGTGTTAAATTTATAATTCTTCAATGATTTTTCTTAAAATGTCAAAATACATTTTCAAATGTATCTTATTCAAGTAAGAGATTCTAATTTGTCAATAATATCAATAAACCAATAAAACTCGATGTACATATGCTCTGTACTTTCTAGAAACAATTCTATTCATGTCTTAGCTGAGAGAAAGCTTTGACAAACCTCGTATGTCGTAGGGCCAGGAGAAAACTTGTCCTGAAACTCTTCGAAACGCCTTGGTGCTTTAACGAATGAGATTATGGCACCAGACTTCATTAAAATGGGATTGTATGTTGCAGGTCCTAAGAGAAAAGGAACATGAATTTAAAGTAAGTTTGCACTCATTGGCTCTAGTTAGTTAGCTATTACTCTTACCTTTCTGTTCTCAACCTACAAAATAAGAGACATGTGTCTAGTTTATGTAAACACTTAAGGACATTGAACTGATAAGCATAAAATGATGTCAATTAGTTCAGTTGCTAAATGTAGTATGAAAACAATTTTGAAAAAGAAGACAAAACTACTTCCCCAAGATAGACAGCATAAAAAAATATAATTCACCATTTATTTCCCAAATATTGATTTCCATTAAGTAAGGGGGTCATGCAGCTACATTTAGAAGGATTAAGAAGATTCGAAGAGACAGACAAACAGGTTATACCTACATTTCCAACTCCAGGGAATCTAGCTTCTAGCTTCTGCAGGCACACACAGAAAGTAGAAAGAAAAAGAAAGAAAGGAAAGGGAGAAAAAAGAAACAAAGGAGAGAGGGTTGGGGGGAGAGAGGAGGGAGAAAGGGAATGAGGGAAGATCTTTTTCAATGGAGAAAACAAAAACTTACAGGGTATCTATGAAAATAATAATCTTAAAAAAGAAATGGCCAAAACAAGGGAATCATGGAAGGAGGACATACATTAAAGAGGAATATCATGAGGTTTGTAAGAATGAGTTTTGCATGAACGTTGTAAATTTGTCCAAGTAATAATATCAAAAATAAAAGCTCAGTAGGAAACTGATCTGGAGACAAGGAATCCAATTAACCACTTAGGAGAAATGGGTGAGATTAAAAATAGAGAAACCAACAGAAGAAAAGGGGAGTGAAAAAAAGACAAAGAGAATCTAGTGATCAGATTGTGACTAAATTTATACCGTTTAATTAATTAATTTATTTATTTACTTATTTACATCCCAAACACTGCCCTCGAATCCCAACTCCCACCTCACAGAGTCCCTACCTCCTGCCCTGCATCCCCTTCTGCTCTGAGAGTGTGAGGACTTCCTAAGTATGCCTCCACCCATGCACATCAAGTCTCTGACAAAATCAGGCTACAGCTTTAAGGAGACTCCACTCCAGTTGTTGGGGGGCCCACATGGAGACTGTGCTGCATGTCTGCTACATATGTTCCATGGGCCTTATTCCAGCCAGCGTACAGTATGTTCTTTGGCTGCCAGCTCAGTCTCTGACAGCTCCCAAGAGTCTAGGTTACTTGACGATGTTGGTCTTCCTGTGGGGTTCCCATCTGCTTCAGCGCCTTCAATCCCTCCCCCAACTTTTCCACAAGAGTCTCTGACTTTGGTCCAATGTTTGGTGGTGGTTATCTTCATCTGCTTCAGGCAGTTGTTGGGTAGAGCCTCTCAGAGGACAGTTATTCTAGGATCCTATCTGCATGCATAGTAGCGTGTCGTTAATAATGTCACTGATTGGTGCTTGCCCACGGGATGGGTTTCAAGTTGGGCAATTATTGGTTGGCCATTCCCTCAGTTTCTGCCCCACCTTGGTTCCTGCATTTCTTTCAGACAGGACAAATTTGGGATCGAAAGTTTTGTGGGTTGGTTGGTATCCCCATCCCTCTACTGGCTAAAGGAGCCTCTTTTCATTCCACGTCACCACTGTTAGGCATCTCTACTAAGGTCATCTGCATTGACTCCTGGAAGCCTCCCTCTTCCCAAGTCTCTGGAACTTCCTAACTTCATTCTCCTGACACTCTGGGCCTCTCTCTTGTCTCACCTCCAGAAATTCTTTTATTGTTCAGCATTATATTGGCTATCCAGGGGTTTTTGTTTTTTCCATATGAAGTTGAGAATTGCTCTTCAAGGTCTGCAAAAAAATGTGTTGGGATTTTGATGGGGATTGCTTTGCATCTGTAGACTGCATTTGGTAAGATGGCTATTTTTCACTATATTAATCCTACCAATCCGTCAGTATGGGAGATCTTTCCATCTTCCAATATCTGCTTTAGTTTCTTTCTTCAGGGACTTGAAGTTCTTTTTCTCTGGCTTGGTTAGAGTTGCACCAAGATATTTCATATTATTTGTGGCTATTGTGAATGGTGTTGTTTTCCTAATTTCTTTCTCTGTCCATTAATCATTTGTATAAAGGAGTGCTGCTTATTTCTTTGAGTTTATTTTCATTCAGCCACTTTGCTGAAGTTGTTTATCAGCTGTAGGAGTTCTCTGGCAGAATTCTGAAGATAGTTTATAAATACTATCATATCATCAGCAAATATATACCTTGATTTTAAATATCAGGGTAACTGTTGCCATATAGAATAAATTAGGTAGCATCCTCCCTGTTTTTATTTTGTGGAATTGTTTGAGTTTTGGTATTAGCTCGTCTTAGAAAGTCTGGTAGAATTCTGCATGAAAAGGATCTGGCTCTGGGCATTTTTGCTTGGGAGATTTTTTTAATGACTGCTTCTATATCCTTGGGGGTTCTGGAACCATTTAGATAGATTAACTGATCTTGAGTTAACTTTGGTGAGTGGTATATGTCTCATAATTCATTTTATTTAGTTTTTTTCAGTTTTGTGGAGTATAGGCTTTTGAAGTAAGACCTAATGATTTTTTTAAATTTCCTCAGTTTCTCTTGATATGTCTCTCTTTATTTCTGATTTTGTTAATTTAGATTCTGTCTCTGTGTCTTTACTTAGTTCAGTGAAGAGTTTGACAATCTTGTTGACTTTATCAACGAACAAGTTCTTGGTTTTGTTGATCCTTTCTATTGCTCTCTTCCTTTCTAATTGATTTATTTCAGCCCTGAGTTTGACTATTTAGGGTCATCTGCTCCTCTTGGGTTTTTTTGCTTCTTTTTGTTCTAGAGCTTCAAGGTATGCTATTAAGTTGCTAGTATAAGATTTCTTCAATTATTTTATGAAGGCACTTACTGCTATGAAGTTCTCTTAGCACTGCTTTCATTGTATTCCACAAGTTTGGACATGTTGTACCTTCATTTTCATTGAATTATAATGTTTTTAATTTCTTCATTTCTTCCCTGGTGAAGTTATTGAGTAGAGACTTGTTCAGTTTCTGTAAATATGTGGGTTTTCTCTTGTTTCTGTTGTTGTTGAAGTCCACCCTTAATCCGTAGTAATCTGATAGAATGCATGGGGTTATTTATTTCCATTTTCTTGTATCTGTTGAGTCTTGCTGTGTGCCGAGTTATATAGTCAATTTTAGAGAAGGTTCTGTGAGGTGATGAGAAGAAGGTATATTGTTTTGTCTTGAGGTGAAAGGTTCTGTAGTGCATCTGTTTGTTTCATTGTTTCTCTGTTTAGTTTCTGTTTCAATGACCTGTCCATTGGTGAGAGTGGGCTGTTGAAGTCTACCACTCTTATCCTGTGGGGTACAAGGTATAGTTTGAAATTTAGTAAAGTTTCTCTTACAGATGTTGGTGTCCTTGCATTTGGGGCATAGATGTTCAGAATTGAGATATCAGCTTGGTGGACTTTTCCTTTGATAAGCATGAAATATCCTTCCCCGTCTCTTTTGGTAACTTTTGGTTGAAAGTTTATTTGACTAGATGTTAGAATTGGTTATTCCAGCTTGTTTCTTGGGTTCATTTGCTTGGAAAACATTTCCCCAGCCTTTTCCTCTAAGTTAGTGTCCATCTCTGTTCTGAAGTGCAGCAGAATGATGGAACCCATCTGCTTACCTAATCTATTTGTCTGTATCTTTTTATTGGAGAATTGAGAATTTTGACTTTGAGAGATATTAATGACCAATGATTGTTATTTCCTGTTATGTTGATGCTGGAGGTGTTACTGTGTGTGTGTGTGTGTGTGTGTGTGTGTGTGTGTGTGTGTGTGTGTGTTGTTTAGGTTTTGCTGTGAAATTATTAATTTCTTGTGCTTTCTTGTGTGTAGTTATTCTCCTTGTGTAAGAGTTTTCCTTCAGTATCCTCTGTAGAGCTGAATTAGTAGAAAGATATTGTTTAACTTTGGTTTTGTCGTGGCATATCTTAGTTTCTCTATCTACGGTAATTGAGAGTTTTGCTGGGTATAGTAGTCGGGGCTGACAGCTATGGTCTCTTAGGGTCTGCTGAACTCTATCCAGGATCTTCTGGCATTTAGAGTCTCTATTGAGAAGTCAGGTGTAATTCTGATACATCTGCCTTTATATGATACTTGGTTTTCTTCCCTTGCAACTTTATTATTCTTTCTTTGTTCTGTACACTTACTGTTTGATTATTATGTGGCAGGTGAATTCTCTTTTCTGGTCCAATTTATTTGGTGAGCTGCAAGCTTCTTGTACATTTATGGCCATATTTTTAGGTTAGGGAAGTTTTCTTTTATGATTTTTGTTGAAGATGTTTTCTGGCCCATTGAAATGGGAACCTTCACCCTCTTCTATTCCTAATTTTTTAAGGTTTGGTCTTTTCATAGTCCCAAATTTTCTGGATTTTTTGAGTTAGGAACATTTTAAACTTGGCATTTCCTTTGACTGATATATCAGTTATTTATGATATTTTCTACACCTGAGATTCTCTCTTCCATCTCTCATATTCTGTTGGTGATGTTTGCATCCATAGTTCCTGTTCTCTTTCCTAAATTTTCATTTTCAGGGTTGTCTCCATTTGTGTTTCTTTATTACTTCTATTTCCAATTTTATGTCTTGGACAGTTTTATTCATTTCCTTTGCCTGTTTGATTCTATTTTCTTCTGTATTTCTTTAAGGGACTTGTTTCCTATATAAGGGCTTCAACCTGGTCGTTTGCGTTTTCCTGCATTTCTTTAAGGGGATTATTTATAGCCTCTTTAAAGGTCCAAAGATCAGAATCTTGCTCTTCAGAAACGTTAGGACATCCAGGGCTTGTTGTAGTAGGACAGTTGGGTTTTGATGGTGTCATGTTGCATTGGCTTCTGTTGATTATGTTCTTTCCCTGACCTTTCACCACCTGGTTGTCTCTGGTGTTAGTTAGTCTGGGTGTCAGGTTGGAGCAGGCCTCCCAAGAGGCAGGTGGAGCTGTGGGGTGGGGAGTGGTTCACTGATCAATGACTACAGATGTAGGTGCAGACTGGAAGGAGGATGAAACTCTGACATGGCAGAGCAGAATCCACTGCTGCTGGGCTTGCTGGGGTACCAACAGGTGCAGGATTGGGATGGGGTCTCACTTGTGTGTCTCAGGTTAAAGCAGACCTCCTGGGAGGCAGGCAGAACTGTCAGGTAGGGTACAGCCTGTGTATCTGTGACTGTGCATCTGGAGTTATCTGCACTAGGGGTTGAAAGCACCATGCTACACCCCACAGATTTATACAACTTAATAGTGTAAATATAGACAGCTTAATTTGCTCCACTCATAGTCCATCATTAACTAATGTTCACAATATCTGACCCATACTAAATCCTGTGTTTCAAGAATGAGCTCGATGAAGTCAAACACTTCAAAACGACAGACTTCACGGAAGACTTCCTTATCATTTATGTGTTGGAATACTTCAGGACAGTTGTGATGACTGAAATTTCAACAGAGGAATCACACTGAGACACTTCAGGAATATAATATAATTTGGGGCTTAGAATACCATCAATGAACAAATATGCGATATAGTAAATACAAAGACATTAATGGAAAATAAATTTAATTCTTCTGTGTCTCTATCCAACATTCATTCAAAACTATGTATTTATGAGCATGCATTCCTTATGCTCTCAAGTTTAGTAGGTTTTTAGATTTAATACATTCATATGAATCATGTTAATCTTTTGTTTCATTGTAGTACAGCATTTCAAAATTTGGAGAAGACATCCAGCCTTTAGTTTGAACGCTCCACATCAGCTGAAGTCAGAGTTAATTAAAGTTATAAACATCATTGTAGGAAGCTAAAGGTTAATGACCTACAAAGGCATATACATGTATTTTAACATATTTCTTCTTACTATAAAATAAGTGTAAGTGACTCTAGGATAATGTGATTTGTATGGATCTAGAATGTAGTAAAATAATAAATATATATTTAAACAAATTATCTTGTGGCAAACTTTCATATACAAATTCAACTATACATAGAAAAATGCATGTATTGCTGTAGTAACCAGAAAAGATCTGCCCTTGAAAACTGGCTGTGTAATTCCAGTTAGTTAATTGAAAATTGCAACTGTTCTGACCTTGATTGACGAAGGTTAATGCAACAGGTAAGGCTATTATCCAAACATTATTTTATTGAGACATTTTATTTCCAATTATGAAGAAACCTAGTCTATCCTCTGCCCTTACTGCTATGCTATAACAATAGATAAACATGTTTGCTAATTGTTATACAGATTCTTTATATATTCTGCACATATATGTATTCATTCTGCATACATGCATACATACAGATATACAGAAGAAATATTTCAAGTATAATTTAGTTGATTTGCTTCTTTTCATTGGAATTCCTTTGAGGAATATTTAAGTAAAGAAAAATATTTTATCATTCATCTTCCTGCATTTTAGCACTTGGTCTGATTTAAGCTACAGAGTATAAAAAGGTTTCTTCCACTTAGTCTTAAAATATATTTCCAATTATGTATACTTCTGCTCATATGATACAGGTCAAAGACTTGCATCACTACACCAGCTCTGATTCACAGCTGGATTATGCAGAATGCATCTCCTATTTATATACCAAAATGCCACGTTTTAATCATAGGTTTTGGAAGAGGAAAACTTCTCATCCAACACCTATGAAAAGTCGCCTGAATCCTGACTGGTATATAATAGGAAATTCCATAGCAGGTGATTCTTATAATTACATATTTTCCAGCTCTCTGCCAATTCAGTCTCTATGAAATGTCACCCAATGCCACAGGGCAAGAACAGAAGCGAACAGAAACACTGAGTAATCTAAAATAAAATCTGTGCTCACAGCCCTTCAGTGTGACCATTTTGGTACATAAGAGTGGACTCTAAAATAACCACTTCTATATAAAGCTGGAAATCTTTGATTAAAAAACTGACTGTCTTCAGAGTGAGTCAAAATTTAGATATCTTGAAATCATTCCTATGTATAATGAACTCCTTGTCCCGTAAAATGACAGAAACTCACTTAAAAGTAAATATTTCCTGTGTGAGCACAGTTTTATGAATTAAAAAAAATGACGAAATTGCTTATTTGAGTAACAGGGTTTTAAAATACCATTTACAGAGGTCATATTTCATACAAGTTATTTTCTCAGTGACTTGATTACTTGGTTCTATAAATGAAAGAATATGAAAGAAAAAAAGATGAGTCCACCAAGAACACCGTCAGCACCGGAGACATGTTTGATTGGTTGTTTTCCACTGGATCTAAGATTCAATTTGACTCAATGGCACTTCAGATTTGAATCGGTGTCTCAGTCTATTAAACTGAGCTTGCAGATAATGAAGAAAAATGCAGCCTAAATCAATATAAATTTTCAGTAAAATTCTTATGTCTGTGTTTACTATCTCATTAACTTCTCTGTCCAGAATCAAACTACTGTTGCACACTTGCTCTGTTGGTTGCGTGATTCAACTTTTACTGAATGAGACATCTCTCCTGCCCGGCACTGTTACAACTCAAAGACAGAAGGCATAAAGATAATGATTCTTTAAATACTTCCTTGAATATTGAATATTTAGGTCTTAAGGGTGATATCTAAAGTTATTACAGACCATCAGGAAATTACTCTCAAAGAACCTTAAGATATGGAATATTAAAGTATACGCCAAACCAAGATTAGGGAATCAGTCTACCTGAACCATGCTTCTGTTAAAACACTTGTTCCTCACATTGATTAAGCAATGGGGCAGTCATTGCTCTGACACATAAATATACAAACATACGTGTTTATCTTGATTGACATAAAGCTTCAGTCAGCAATTGCGGTCTTTACAGTATATACTTATCAAAATGTGCATTTATCAGTCCGGTCAAATAACCTTTTAAACTGCTTCTAAAATAAAGATTTTTCTTATTTTCTGGTAATATAAGTACTTAGTTTTCAAATTTCATTACACTCATGATGCAAAGCATTACAGCCCAGCATTCCAGTACAAATTATAGGAACCCAGTGGAAGGGAAACCATCTTTGACTTAAACCCACTGTGTGGAAGGCCATAAATATGCAACTCATGAATGGGTTTCATTAATAACTGAACAATTGAATCAAATTTCACAAATTTCAAATTTCAAACATTTAAATTGTCCTCCAGGTAAATAGAAGACGCAAATGACCTGAAATACAATACAATTTTCCCTCCCTAAGTAAATTTTGGGTTTATATTCAACTGTTCATGTTTTAAATTCATGGGCAAAATTAAATTTGCAGCTAAGAAAATTATCTAATGAAAAAATAAAATAAGTCTCAACATGATCACAGTGCTCTGGGATCACTATCATGTCGACACTCGCTCAATTTGGACTCAGTTAGCAAAGCTTAATTTTCAATAACGTTTTCATCTCTGAGAATGTTATATATAAAGGTCAAAGTAATACTTCCCTTCCTTGTGAGACATATCATGTCAGAGATCAGGCTAATTCTATTCTTTAAAGGGAAATACTAGCTTTAATCTTAGAATAATGGAAATATTAGATTAAGCTAATTAAATCAATTAAAAATATCATACATGAGTTATGATTTAAAACAAACACAAAAGAAAAGAGAGATTTTTTCCATTGTAACCACCATTTTCTCAACTTTGCATAAAGCTAGACACTCCACTAGGAGAGAAAGAGAAATGTGCTGAAAGGCAACTGAGAAAGATAAAACCTTCATTCATTACGTAAATTAACAAAATCTTCATAAAGCTCAAAAATACTATATAAATGATACAATAACCTTTGTGACTTGAGTCATCTATTTTTATTAATTAATCAAAATATGGTGGTACATGCCTACAGTGAAAGGAGTGTGTGACTGACCTGGCCGATAGACAGGGGTATAACTAAGCAAAGGGTTAACATGAATTTCAAGGATCTCAGTAAGCTTTGTGCTCCTTTTTGGACTTCATGTGCAAAACCTATGTGCACTTTAAGTATGAAAAAGACCTTTTCTTCAGTGGGCAGTGCTCTGTACTTACTGTGATCCCCTGAGCATGCTCAACGAAAATAAAGGGCAAAGTCCACGGCTATAATAAAGAATGGAGTCTACCTGTAGGTGGAACAGGTTTTGTCTCCTCCCTTTAAGAGTTAGTCTTCCTCCCAGGAGCCACAAGAATTGGCTGTATCTGCCAAGGGTACAACAGTTCCTTTTTCTTGTCTTTTTTTTCTTCAGATGATTGGTAGAGCCAAAGTTGCCTTTAAATCTGTGAAGGGTTTGGGCTTGCTTATCCTTTCTCTACTGCCCGCACCCCCACCAGGAAGGTGGTAGACCTCCATGCAGGAATACCTCAAAGAGCGAAGCTTTCTTCCTCCTCTTCCCCATGCTCCTCCCCTGGCAACAGTTTCCAGATGGACTGCTCTCTTGCCCGGAAATTTTCTTTTGAAACGCTAACAAATTGTCTGTCCTTGGGCTTCCACTTGAGTCCTTTTAATTTTTTTCATTAATGATATCAAAAACTCCAAGATGGACACCTAACAGATTTTTATGCTATCGTGTGATGGCTCCTCCAGGATTCCTCAAGATTCCTGGTAATACCTCTTTCATGCCTTTCTTTATTTGGAACAGAATACAAATCCCTCCCTATAGCCCTAGATGGTACGACTACAATGAGAGTTCCACAAATGTTCTTCCAAGCTTTCCTCTCAGATGCTACAGGTTCAGGTCAACCAACACTAACAGCAGCAAGATTACTTTATATCGGTTTCTTTCAAAAAGTTAAAGGGTTTCTTTATGTGCTTCATCCTATAATCCAGGAATCTATCCATTGCAGACTGCCTGAACCTATTACATAGCTTGAGATGTCAGGGACTGAAAAAAAGTTATTCATATCTAGCCTTATATATTTTACTCTAGTACTCTTAAAATATAGTTCATAGACCACAAACATCAGGAATTACCCAGAATGGTTTTATGTTTGTTTTGTGGTGTTTCTAGACATCTTACTCTGATCCCAGTCTGGCCTCAACCTAGAGATCCTGCTACCTTAATTTCAGGAACTCTTGGATTACAGGTGTGAGTTATCACAAAGCTGTGCCCAACCAAATCCCAAAATGCAGGTTCTTTTATCCATCCACTACACTACAATAAAGTTGTGCTCTATGAAAATCTGACCAAGAAAATAGAATTTCACAGAAACCCTGTGTTTTAGACCTCTGACCTACATCTTAGACTTTTTTTTTGGTCTAAAGTATATTTAAGTATCAAAACCTTTCCCCCTCAAATAATCAAAAGAAATGGTGGTACTCAGAATCCTTCTTCTGAAAAGCCAGGTGAGCATGTAATTGATTCTACAAAGCTGACTCAGTTGTGCGCACCCATGGCAGAGCCTCAGGAATCTCAGAAGACAGCAGAATCATGGGAGGGAGGGGTCTGGGAAAGTCCTTCGATGCACTCACAGGACTTTCAAGTGTTTAACTCTCTTCTTAGTAGCTGTGTAGAGCAGAAACAGCTTAAAATCATATTCTACTTCAAACATTAAAAACATATTCAGATTGCATGCCACATGTGACTTTGTGTGCACTTTAAAAACAATTGGTTTAAAGACAGAAGTGAGTGATAGGGACTGGTACTGTAGAAGCAGGAATAGGTGCTGCTTTCAGACATGTTTTTAAACAGTATTGAAGTTTTGCCGACATGTCCTCCTACCTCAATCTTGGGCCAACTTTGTAAACATAATTCCTAATCCTTTGAGCTCTAATCCTTTTGAGAATGACTGTTTTTTTCCCTCCTCTATTTTACCCTGGTGTTTTCCGGGATAAGTCTTAAATCTGAGGTCAAGTTCAGTCTTTCTCCTTGCTTGCCATGTGGCCTTGGTAAGTTCTCTGAACTTGCTAAGTTTTACCTTGCTCCTTTCTGAAGGAGGGGTAAAATGGCCCTAGGAAATTAAGCATCCCTCAGGTTCTATATGGTGAATATCGGCACAAGTCTAAGCTGATTAATCCTAGAGCATCTCTGAGTTAAAGAAGGAAGACATCTCTTAGAGGCTACAGAAAACTGAGTTCAAAGGCTACACTGTGACCTGCCTCTTCTTGTGCCTTTGTATTCCTTCAGAGTGGCTAGCACCTCCACAAACACACTTACCAGAGGAATGTCAAATGAACTAAGGGGAAATGCCCTGCTCCCCCTGCACGTGGTGTCTTCCTAGCAGGTGAGTGCTTATAATAAGTTGGAGAAAAGCTGATAAATTAATGGATTTTGCCTCTGGGAGTACTTTCCATTTTACATTTAAATTTTAAAAGTTCCAAGTAGAAACACACGTAAAGAAAACAAAAATGCCACAGTTCCAACACCCCTTTAAACTTCCACAGCGCCTGATATCTAGGCTTCTACACCTGGCTACTCTCTAATCCCATTCAATGGACAATGAGAAAAAAACCTACGGCTAAGTGCTGTTCTCCCTGAATCCAAAGCCTGTGCTCCATTTGATGGGGAAGGCTGCCTCTCTGTGGCAGAATACGATCGTGTCATGTTTGCTGGGGGACAATTTTAGATCTCACTCCTTTTTAAACATCTAAAAAAATCTGCATAATACTCAAAAGCACAAGTTACACTATTTTAACCATGGTCATGTTTTTGCTTCGTGTTTAAAAATGTCTTTGAACCTTAGGAAGCAGCCCTCCTCACCTAGGAAAGACGGAGGCAGCATTTGTACAAGTAGCAGATATTCTCTGAAATAGGCTTGCTCAAATAGAATGGTCACATTAGCTGTCTCTTTTGAAAATAGAAGTCATTATTCACTTTACACTGAGTGACCTCTACTGGTCAGAAAGACACATTAATAGACATCATCCCCACCAGAAAGCAGCTGGTGTCTTAATTTTGCCAACAACTGACTCACATATACTGTGTCATACATGTTGCCTGCTAGTCACTCACAATAAAACCATACAGGGATGTAACAGAACTCAGATACTGAAGATCAGGCATGTAGATCAGGTAAATAAATTTCAAAAAAAACTGGTTTCTTGTTCTTCCTCATGGTGACCATTTTTACTTGAAAGGAAAGTATTCATAAAAGGTCTTACTAGGAAAGAAACATACTCTATAACAAAAGCACTTTCAATATTTTGATGTTATTAACTATACAAAAGCTGAAAGACAGATTTATGCACTGTTAAATGAAAGCCAGTTTCTCTTCATCATAAACATGTGCTTCACTACTCTGCAGAAATAAAGGATTTATTTAATTAAGAATAAAGACACAGAATTAACATCTGCATCTCTAAAGCAGAATTTTATTTTTCTTTCAGAAACCAAGAGAACTATGAGACAACAATGAGCGAGTAGCAGTAAATCTTTCCCTACAAGTTCCATCACTACTGGTACACAAACGCCAGTATGGAAAGAGCGGGTTATTTCCTTGTGGTTTTAACAGAGGTCAAAATGTGACGTGTAGCAATAGAAACACCAAAGAAGGCTGCCTGCAAAAAGTTTTAATAAAGAATATTGTTACAAATCTTGCCTGCTAATTATTATAATATCTCCTTCCCTTCCTTATTTTTCACTCTTTTTAACGATGTCCAGGGGGTGGGGAGAAACAATTTGGTTTCTGCTTCAGCTGAAATCTATTTATATGCAAATAACTTATCCATTATTACTGTGAGAAGAGACTTGTGCATAAAGAGAGAAATAAATTATCACTAGAAGCCATTAATGAAATCTATTTCAAAACAACATTTTACAAGAGCCCTCACTCATGTAATATTTGTTTAAGCCTGGAGGGAAAATGGTGAAATTCTGCACATAGATGAAACCTGATACCACAGTATTTCCCATGCCAGTTTGCTTTGTATAATGCATTTATCCTTTGCTTAGAAATGACAAATGGAACTCCAGGACATCTTTTCAGAGAACTTCATCAGTGAAATCAAAGCCTGTGTGTTTATCCTGTAGTTGCCAGATTTTGCAGTGTTCTCTCTTGCCACTGTTGCTACTATCCTGGGTTGAAAACATTAACATTATTTTTTGCACTATAACAGTAGCAATGTACAATTGGATAAGTTTAAGAAGAAACAGGAGTCTTATAAGAACAACTTGAGTTTCAGGAGAATAAGATGACCATAACTAAGAGACCTACAATATAATTTGATACATCTTGTCCCTTTCTCTGTTTGGATTTCTCTGTTCTTTAGTTTATAGTTTCCTTTTTTGGAGGAGAAAAAAGTGTCCTTCTATTAAAGTTGCTGCTATATTTTTCTTCTGTCATCCTCTTGATTCTGTATTAGATATCAAAGGTAGAACTGAAATCCTTCATCTGGATATAAGTTCATACTTTCTTACAGACTTTACTTTTGACCTTTTTTTATTGCAACATGATTCTCTGATATTTCCTCCTAATGTTTTCTACTTTTTATCTCCCATCTTTGAACATGGTACTTTGTAAGGACATAATCATACTTTCTCCAGTAACTGTGTCCTATTAAACACTATGTCCTACTAAACAATTAGTCTTTAACCTGCGGGTTGTGTAACATCTATACATTTAGCTGTCTTCATATGTCTGAGTATGAGGTTTTCTGCTTTGTAATTGATTTGTCTTGATCTTATGTGAAAGTCATGCTTTATGAATATACATTTGTCATGTGCAATGCAGTGACTACTCTAATTCTTCATAATTTCTCTTTTTAGCTTTCTCTGTACTTTTATTTTTATATATATTCTAGTGCATTTATCAATTTCTTTAAAAATATTCCAATGGGAATCATAAATCATCGCGCTCACTATTAAAGAGTTGGCTTTATAACATGAAGTAATACCACATAAAACTGGTAGCACGTGTTGCTCTTGCCAGAGCCCAGGTTCAGTTTTCAGTAATCACGTATGGATCACAGCCATCTGTAAATCCAGTTCCAGGGGATCCTCCTGATCTCAGGAAACAGAGGCACTCATACAGTTTACATGCGTGCATGCAGACAAAGTAATTATATACATAAAATAAAAGTAAAAATAAATTGCTCTAAAGTACTATAACCTTTAGATTATCTATCTTCGAGGGTTTCTCTTTCTTCTGTGTTCCTATCTGACTTTATCAAGAAGATACAGTATGAATGAGTATTTTTGTGGCAAAACAGAGGTGAACAGAGAATTCATTAAAAAACAAAACCAACATGGCTACAGAGGTGATAGACCATAATGGTAGAAAATACAGTGTCTTCAAGAAATGATGCTGGAAACCTAGATGTCCACACGATGGAGAATAAATTACATTCATATAGCCCTCGCCATATTCAAGGGTCTATTAAAATAAATCCAGGACTTTAACATAAATCCTGAAACTCTGAAGCTGCCAGAGAGAAATGTAGGCAAGATATTTCAAAATATCAGTATTGAGAAGGGATTTCTGTAAAGGATTACAACAGCCCGGGAAATAATAATCCAAACTGACAAATGGAATTACATGAAATTAAGTAATTTCTACACAGCTAGGAAACCAACTGAGTGAAGAAGACTGCGGAAGAGTAGGACACCTTTGCCTTTTATACTTCTAATCGAAGATTAGAACCTAGAATCTATGAAGAACTCAAATGTTCATGTCAAAAGAAGCGAACAACCCAGTCAATAAACAGGCCAATGAATTAAGTAGACAGCTCCCAAATTAAGAAATACACATGGTCACTGGTGTTTGAAAAAGTGTTCATCTTTAGCCACATGAGAAACATAAATTCAAACTTCTCTTTCCCAGTGAGAATGGGTGCCATCAGGGAAACAGGGAGCGGCTTGTCTGCATAAGAACATAGGTTATAATGGGAACAGAGCCGGCCCCACATGTGGCCCATACATATACAGCCACCAAACTAGATAAGATGGATGAAGCAAAGAAGTGAAGGCTGACAGGAACTGGATGTAGATCTCTCCTGAGAGACACAGCCAGAATACAGCAAATACATAGGTGAATGCCAGCAGCAAACCACTGAACTGAGAATGGGACCCCCGTTGAAGGAATCAGAGAAAGGACTGGAAGAGCTTGAAGGAGCTCGAGACTCCATATGAACAACAATGCCAACCAACCAGAGCTTCCAGGGACTAAGCCACTACCCAAAGACTATACATGGACTGACCCTGGACTCTGACCTCATAGGTAGCAATGAATATCCTAGTAAGATCACCAGTGGAAGAGGAAGCCCTTGGTCCTGCTAAGACTGAACCCCCAGTGAACGTGATTGTTGCGGGGAGGGTGGTAATGGGGGGAGGATAGGAAGGGGAAGCCCATAAAGAAGGGGAGGGGCTAGGGGGATGTTGGCCGGGAAACCGGGAAGGGGAATAACAATCAAAATGTAAATAAGAAATGCTCAAGTTAATAAAGATTAAAAAAAAAAGATAGTTTATTCAAGAGCAAAGTATGAGTGGCCTTGGCCCTGTAACATTAATTCAGGATGTGTATGTGTGTGTGTGTGTGTGTGTGTGTGTGTGTGTGTTTGTGTGTGTGTGTGTTTATGTGTGTGTGTGTGTGCGTGCGTGTGTGTGTGTGTGTGTGTGTGTGTGTGTGTGTGTGTGTGTGTGTGTGTTTATGGGGTGAAAAAAGATTGTTGCAAGAGACCTTACTGCCTACATAGTAAATTTAAGCATTTACCAAATGCTTTTGTTTGGACACTTGTAGGCTGGTAGCAGCAAAGCAGGGAATCTCGGGAAACTTTGGCATTATATGAGGACATTCTTAGTTTTGGGGTAGGTGTAGGTAGCACTCTGCTAAAAATATATTTTAAATGCTTTGATAATCACAACAATATGAGGTCAGATGTAGAGTTGGGCAATATAAAGCTTTTCTAGGATCAAAACTAGTCTAAAATAATTCGTCTCTGCATACAAAAGTTTAACCTCCATAAAATGAATTTCAGTCATTTGGCCTTGTAGATTTCTCTTCTTATCTTTTCATTCCTTTTAGCATTTTTAATTCTTTTGAGATTGTGATATAATTACATTCTGTTCGGTCTTTCCTTTTCTCCCTCTAAACTGTCCCACATGACTCCTCACCCTTGCTCTCTATCAAATCTTTGGGATATTTTACTTTGTGTGTTTGTATAAATATATATGTTATATATATATATATATATATATATATATATTACATTAAACATGTAAATATACTCTTCTGCATACAGATAATGTTAGTTGCATGTATAATTTGCATCCAATTGTTGTCACAGCTACAACCATCATGGCATGGTCACACTTAGAATAGTGGCAAGCATATGTACCTTCAGGAAAACCAACAGTTATCTAGTTGTGCTTAAGATCTGCTCAACAGGAAGGAAATTGTGCCCAAGACTGGACATCTGTCCAGTCATCCAAGGCTAGTAATATAATACACCCATGGATCTTGGAGGAGATTCCACAACCACTACTTTACCAAGTAGCAAATCCCTCATTGCATACTAAATATTTATCCTTCTACCCACTTTTAAGAGTAGCTCTCACTCTTTATTAAGGGAACATCTCTTTATAACAGATGGAGTCCATTACCGAAAACCACAACCACTTTAAATGCAGAGTTGTGGAGCCTAGTTCCATCTGATAAGTCTATGAAACACTCCTGCACCAAAGGTTCAGGGATCGCTGTAGAAGAGGGAGCAGAAAGATTGTAAGACCCAGAAGAACAAGGAGTTTGCATTGAGACTGTGTCTCCTAGAAATTTCAGAAAAGCTGAGGGCATAAAGTCCTACTAACATGGCTACTAAGCATGACGTGGACTAGGTGACACCAACTGGCATGCAGGGGCAAGATCACAAGCCTCAACTTCAGAGAGAATAACTAAGGAATGCTTTTGGGAAGAATGATCTTCCCTAGAAAAGAGAACACCAACTGCTCATCTAATACCGAGTGTAGATTTCTTTCTAAAGCAGGGTCTCATGAAGCCCAGGCCGGACTCCCACTCACTAGGTAGCCAAAGACAGCCATCGATTTCTGATTCCTCCATTTCCCCTCAAATGCTAGAAATAAAGGCACATCCGATTATACTGTGGAAAACTCGAAAACGGCTGTAACTTTTATTTTCTTATTATTGATGTTGTTGTTGTTATTGTTGTTGTTGTTATTTTATTTACTTAAAATCCAGTCACAATTGCAAATTATACTCCTTCTCCCTCATTTCCAAGAGGGTGCTCCTCCAGTTCTTTATTTTTTCTTGAAACTTCAATTTAGATTTTTTTTTAAATTTGTGGAATACTTCGGAAAGTATTGGTATGAGGTCTTCTAAGAAAGATTGATAGAATTCTGCACTAAACCCATCTGCTCCTGGGCTCTTTTTGGTTGGTGAACTTCAAATAACTCCTATTTATTTAGGAGTTATGGGGTTGTACAGATGGTTTATCTGTTTCTGATTTAACTTTGGTACATGGTATTTGTCTAGAAAATTGTCCATTTCCTCTAGATTTTCCAGTTTTGTTGAATATAGGCTTTATAGTAGGATTCGATGATTTATTGAATTTACTCAGATTCTGTTGTTATGTCTCCCTTATCATTTCTGATTTTGTTAATTTGGACACACTTTCTGTGACCACAGGTTAGTCTGGCTAAGGGTTTATCTATCTTCTTGATTTTCTCAAAGAACCAGCTCCTGGTTTTGTCCTTTTTGTTTTTACTTGGTTGATTTTGGCCCTGAGTTTGATTACTTCCTGCCTTCTACTCCTCTTGAGAGTATGTGCTTCTTTCTGTTCTAGAGCTTTTAGGTATGCTGTCAAGCTGCTTGATGTATACTCTCTCTATTTTCTTTTTGGAGGCACTGAGAGCTATGAGTTTTCCTCTTAGCACTGCTTTCATTGTGTCCCATAGGTTTGTGTATGCCATGCCTTCATTTTCATTAAATTCTAAAAGTCTTTAATTTCTTTATTTATTTCTTCCTTCACCAAATTATCAATGAGTAGAGCATTGTTCAACTTCCATGTGTATGTGGGTTTTTTTGTCATTATTGTTGTTATTGAAGACCAGCCTTAGTCTGTAGTGATCTAATATGATTCATGGGATAATTTCAATCCTCTTGTATTTGTTGAGGGCTGTTTTGTTTCTGATTTTATCGTCAATTTTGGAGAAGGTGCCATGAGGTGCTGAGAAAAAGGTATATTCTTTGGTTTGTTTTAGAATAAAATGTTCTATAAGTATCTGTTAAATCCATTTGGTTCATAATGTCTGTTAGTTTCTCTATGTCTCTGTTTAGTTTCTGTTTCCATGATCTGTCCATTGATGAGAATAGGGTGTTGAAATCTACTATTATTGTGTGAGGTGCAATGTACGCTTTGAGCTTTAGTAAGGTTTCTTTTATGAATGTAGGTGCTTTTGCATTTGGAACATAGATATTTAGGATTGAGAGTTTATCTTGGTGGATTTTTCCTTTGCTGTATATGAAGTATCCTTACCTTTTTTTGATAACTTTTGGTTGAAAGTCAATTTTATTCAATATTAGAATGGCTACTCCAGCTTGTTTCTTGGGACCATTTGCTTGGAAAGTTGTTTTCCTGCCTTTTAGTCTTAGGTAGTGTCTGTTTTTGTCACTGAAGTGTGTTTCCTGTATGCAGCAAAATGTTGGGTCCTCTTTACATATCCAGTCTGTTAATCTATGTCTTTTTATTAGGGAACTGAGTCCATTGATGTTAAGAGATATAAAGGAATAGTAATTGTTGCTTCCTGTTATTTTTGTTATTAGAAGTGGAATTATGGTTGTCTCTCTCTCTTCTTTTGGTTTCATTGCAAGGAGGTTACTTTCTTGCTTTTTCTAGAGTGTAGTGTCCCCGCTTGTATTGGAGTTTTTCATCTATTATCCTTTGTACGGCTGGATTTGTAGAAAGATATTGTATAAATTTGGTTTTGTCATGGAATATCTTGGTTTCTCCATCTATGTTAATTGAGAGTTTTGCTGGATATAGTAGCCTGGGCTGGCATTTGTGTTCTCATAGGGTCTTGTATGACATCTGCCTAGGATCTTCTGGCTTTCATAGTTTTTTTTTTTTTTTTTTGAGAGACTCCTGTAGCTTTATTCACCACTTATATACCCAAGTCTCCAGGTAGAAAACATCTGGGAAGCACAGTGGGAAACCCTGGCTTGTGACTACCTGGCTCATGACTTCGGTGACAAAAGACCAACTATGAGACCTGAATTAATTAGGGAGAAATCCGAGAAGACCAGCCTAAATCTCCAGGATAAAGGCTGAGGAAGTAAAAGGCAGAAGTAAGTTGACCACCACCCAGGTGTGGTCCAGGTGTGTCAGTTCCACATGCATCAGCTGGGCTCAGCAGAGGTCATGCAGTGGAGACACTGGGTGTTTACTACTTGGTCTTTTCTTCCTGTGCCGTAAATACATGGGAGAGGCCTCTGTCCAACAATCCCATGACTTCTTAACTGTGGCCATACAGTTACAAAGCGGCCAGGCCCAAATCCAATATGGCACTACATCTCCCCCGTTATTCTTTTATAAAAGACCATTAGGTGGAAGTAGTGGTCTGAGAGAGATCAGACATGCCTCACAGAGTGCCCAGCTCGGCCATGATGAGCCACTCTTGCAGTTAGGACTGCACCCCAATGGTTAGGAATGAACTTATGCTGTAACACACCGTT
Organism: Rattus norvegicus; assembly: GCF_021556685.1. Lineage (NCBI taxonomy): Eukaryota > Metazoa > Chordata > Mammalia > Rodentia > Muridae > Rattus > Rattus norvegicus. The sequence goes on along the minus strand of NC_141535.1, from coordinate 230,343,456 downwards.
CTGGGCTATACGTGTGTGTTTATTGGGGGAGAAACTGGGCAGAGGAGCATTTGACCGTCCCGTACGTTTAAACGGGGTGTAGCTAACTCTGTCTTAGGATCGACCTCTCAGACCCCAGCCTCTCTGTCATAGGACCACCTTGTCACCTTCAAGGCTCCATGTCTAGATTGGTCAAGGGTCAGAGGAAGTTGCCCGTCGCTGAGAATAGCTACATCAGGTCATCTTCTCATTCCTCTTACTTGAGCCCAGGGGCGAAGGAGCAGGGGCCAGAAGGCATTAATTTAAGAGATTGTGGAAGTTGAGCCTCTCCTGATAAGTAGTGGGCACCTCATCTGGTTCTCCTCAGCTGCTACCACCAAGGGCCGTAGTCAAGCCGCTCCTTTAATAAAATTTAGAATTCCCAATTGTTAGCAACTACTCCAGAAAGTTCACCAACTGTGCTTGCCTAACAATAGATTGGGGGAGGGTAACTCCAGACACTGCAGACACAATGGCTGCAGCAGTAATGGCTGCTACAATAGCAGCGAAAATGCCAAGGTCTTTCCCAGGACAGTTCAGGATCAGTCATTCTTCTCTGGAACAACCAGCAGGCAATGGAACCATGTCTGAGATCTGCAGAACCAGGGCAGAGTTCCCCAGTCCACAGCAGCTTCCAGCAAGCAGCAGTGCACAGAGGGTCGGAGCGCAGGCCGCAGTGGGATGGGACACACTGACTGCAGCAACGCCAGAATTTCTGTGATGACAAAAGATGAGGGGGAATCCTCCGTCTTCCTCTCAGGGCAGAGGAATGACTCCAGGGACGCGAACCACAAGAGCTGAATCTTCATGCTCCCAGGATCAGCATGTCTCACCAGACACTCAGGCAGCTGGCACACACCCTGTAGCATCCTCCAATCCGTCCCAGTCTGCTGTAATTCTGATAGATCTGCCTTTATATGTTATTTGACTGTTTTTCCTTTCTGATTTTTTTTTTATTTATTTTTTTTATTAACTTGAGTATTTCTTATATACATTTCGAGTGTTATTCCCTTTCCCGGTTTCCGGGCAAACATCCCCCTCCCCCCTCCCCTTCCTTATGGGTGTAACCCTCCCAACCCTCCCCCCATTGCCGCCCTCCCCCCATAGACTAGTTCACTGGGGGTTCAGTCTTAGCAGGACCCAGGGCTTCCCCTTCCACTGGTGCTCTTACTAGGATATTCATTGCTACCTATGGGGTCAGAGTCCAGGGTCAGTCCATGTATAGTCTTTAGGTAGTGGCTTAGTCCCTGGAAGCTCTGGTTGCTTGGCATTGTTGTACTTTTGGGGTCTCGAGCCCCTTCAAGCTCTTCCAGTTCTTTCTCTGATTCCTTCAATAGGGGACCTATTCTCAGTTCAGTGGTTTGCTGCTGGCATTCACCTCTGTATTTGCTGTATTCTGGCTGTGTCTCTCAGGAGCGATCTACATCCGGCTCCTGTCGGTCTGCACTTCTTTGCTTCATCCATCTTGTCTAATTGGGTGGCTGTATATGTATGGGCCACATGTGGGGCAGGCTCTGAATGGGTGTTCCTTCAGTCTCTGTTTTAATCTTTGCCTCTCCCTTCCCTGCCAAGGGTATTTTTTCCTCATTTAAAGAAGGAGTGAAGCATTCACATTTTGATCATCCGTCTTGAGTTTCGTTTGTTCTAGGGATCTAGGGTAATTCAAGCATTTGGGCTAATAGCCACTTATCAATGAGTGCATACCATGTATGTCTTTCTGTGATTGGGTTAGCTCACTCAGGATGATATTTTCCAGTTCCAACCATTTGCCTACGAATTTCATAGACTCGTTCTTTTTGATAGCTGAGTAATATTCCATTGTGTAGATGTACCACATTTTCTGTATCCATTCCTCTGTTGAAGGGCATCTGGGTTCTTTCCAGCTTCTGGCTATTATAAATGAGGCTGCGATGAACATAGTGGAGCACGTGTCTCTTTTATATGTTGAGGCATGTTTTGGGTATATGCCCAAGAGAGGTATAGCTGGATCCTCAGGCAGTTCAATGTCCAATTTTCTGAGGAACCTCCAGACTGATTTCCAGAATGGTTTTACCAGTCTGCAATCCCACCAACAATGGAGGAGTGTTCCTCTTTCTCCACATCCTCGCCAGCATCTGCTGTCACCTGAGTTTTTGATTTTAGCCAATCGCACTGGTGTGAGGTGAAATCTCAGGGTTGTTTTGATTTGCATTTCCCTTATGACTAAAGATGTTGAACATTTCTTTAGGTGTTTCTCAGCCATTCGGCATTCCTCAGCTGTGAATTCTTTGTTTAGCTCTGAACCCCATTTTTTAATAGGGTTATTTGTTTCCCTGTGGTCTAACTTCTTGAGTTCTTTGTATATTTTGGATATAAGGCCTCTATCTGTTGTAGGATTGGTAAAGATCTTTTCCCAATCTGTTGGTTGCCGTTTTGTCCTAACCAGAGTGTCCTTTGCCTTACAGAAGCTTTGCAGTTTTATGAGATCCCATTTGTCGATTCTTGATCTTAGAGCATAAGCCATTGGTGTTTTGTTCAGGAAATTTTTTCCAGTGCCCATGTGTTCCAGATGCTTCCCTAGTTTTTCTTCTATTAGTTTGAGTGTGTCTGCTTTGATGTGGAGGTCCTTGATCCACTTGGACTTAAGCTTTGTACAGGGTGATAAGCATGGATCGTTCTGCATTCTTCTACATGTTGCCCTCCAGTTGAACCAGCACCATTTGCTGAAAATGCTATCTTTTTTCCATTGGATGGTTTTGGCTCCTTTGTCAAAAATCAAGTGACCATAGGTGTGTGGGTTCATTTCTGGGTCTTCAATTCTATTCCATTGGTCTATCTGTCTGTCTCTGTACCAATACCATGCAGTTTTTATCACTATTGCTCTGTAATACTGCTTGAGTTCAGGGATAGTGATTCCCCCTGAAGTCCTTTTATTGTTGAGGATAGCTTTAGCTATCCTGGGTTTTTTGTTATTCCAGATGAATTTGCAAATTGTTCTGTCTAATCTTTGAAGAATTGGATTGGTATTTTGATGGGGATTGCATTGAATCTGTAGATCGCTTTTGGTAAAATGGCCATTTTTACTATATTAATCCTGCCAATCCATGAGCATGGGAGATCTTTCCATCTTCTGAGGTCTTCTTCAATTTCTTTCCTCAGTGTCTTGAAGTTCTTATTGTACAGATCTTTTACTTGCTTGGTTAAAGTCACACCGAGGTACTTTACATTATTTGGGTCTATTATGAAGGGTGTCGTTTCCCTAATTTCTTTCTCGGCTTGTTTCTCTTCTGTATAGAGGAAGGCAACTGATTTATTTGAGTTAATTTTATACCCAGCCACTTTGCTGAAGTTGTTTATCAGCTTTAGTAGTTCTCTGGTGGAACTTTTGGGATCACTTAAATATACTATCATGTCATCTGCAAATAGTGATATTTTGACCTCTTCTTTTCCGATCTGTATCCCTTTGATCTCCTTTTGTTGTCTGATTGCTCTGGCTAGAACTTCAAGAACTATATTGAATAAGTAGGGAGAGAGTGGGCAGCCTTGTCTAGTCCCTGATTTTAGTGGGATTGCTTCAAGTTTCTCTCCATTTAGTTTAATGTTAGCAACTGGTTTGCTGTATATGGCTTTTACTATGTTTAGGTATGGGCCTTGAATTCCTATTCTTTCCAGGACTTTCATCATGAAGGGGTGTTGAATTTTGTCAAATGCTTTCTCAGCATCTAATGAAATGATCATGTGGTTCTGTTCTTTCAGTTTGTTTATATAATGGATCACGTTGATGGTTTTCCGTATATTAAACCATCCCTGCATGCCTGGGATGAAGCCTACTTGATCATGGTGGATGATTGTTTTGATGTGCTCTTGAATTCGGTTTGCCAGAATTTTATTGAGTATTTTTGCGTCGATATTCATAAGGGAAATTGGTCTGAAGTTCTCTTTCTTTGTTGTGTCTTTGTGTGGTTTAGGTATAAGAGTAATTGTGGCTTCATAGAAGGAATTCGGTAGGGCTCCATCTGTTTCCACTTTGAGGAATAGTTTGGATAATATTGGTATGAGGTCTTCTATGAAGGTTTGATAGAATTCTGCACTAAACCCGTCTGGACCTGGGCTCTTTTTGGTTGGGAGACCTTTAATGACTGCTTCTATTTCCTTAGGAGTTATGGGGTTGTTTAACTGGTTTATCTGTTCCTGATTTAACTTCGATACCTGGTATCTGTCTAGGAAATTGTCCATTTCCTGAAGATTTTCAAATTTTGTTGAATATAGGTTTTTATAGTAAGATCTGATGATTTTTTGAATTTCCTCTGAAACTGTAGTTATGTCTCCCTTTTCATTTCTGATTTTGCTAATTTGGACGCACTCTCTGTGTCCTCTCGTTAGTCTGGCTAAGGGTTTATCTATCTTGTTGATTTTCTCAAAGAACCAACTTTTGGTTCTGTTGATTCTTTCTATGGTCCTTTTTGTTTCTACTTGGTTGATTTCAGCTCTGAGTTTGATTATTTCCTGCCTTCTACTCCTCCTGGGTGTATTTGCTTCTTTTTGTTCTAGAGCTTTTAGGTGTGCTGTCAAGCTGCTGACATATGCTCTTTCCTGTTTCTTTCTGCAGGCACTCAGCGCTATGAGTTTTCCTCTTAGCACAGCTTTCATTGTGTCCCATAAGTTTGGGTATGTTGTATCTTCATTTTCATTAAATTCTAAAAAGTTTTTAATTTCTTTCTTTATTTCTTCCTTGACCAGGTTATCATTGAGTAGAGCATTGTTCAATTTCCACGTATATGTGGGCATTCTTCCCTTATTGTTATTGAAGACCAGTTTTAGGCCGTGGTGGTCCGATAGCAAGCATGGGATTATTTCTATCTTTCTGTACCTGTTGAGGCCCGTTTTTTGACCAATTATATGGTCAATTTTGGAGAAAGTACCATGAGGAGCTGAGAAGAAGGTATAACCTTTTGCTTTAGGATAGAATGTTCTATAAATATCCGTTAAGTCCATTTGGCTCATGACTTCTCTTAGTCTGTTGACATCACTGTTTAATTTCTGTTTCCATGATCTGTCCATTGATGAGAGTGGGGTGTTGAAATCTCCCACTATTATTGTGTGAGGTGCAATGTGTGTTTTGAGCTTTAGTAAGGTTTCTTTTACGTATGTAGGTGCCCTTGTATTTGGGGCATAGATATTTAGGATTGAGAGTTCATCTTGGTGGATTTTTCCTTTGATGAATATGAAGTGTCCTTCCTTATCTTTTTTGATGACTTTTAGTTGAAAGTTGATTTTATTTGATATTAGAATGGCTACTCCAGCTTGCTTCTTCTGACCATTTGCTTGGAAAGTTGTTTTCCAGCCTTTCACTCTGAGGTAGTGTCTGTCTTTGTCTCTGAGGTGTGTTTCCTGTAGGCAGCAGAATGCAGGGTCCTCGTTGCGTATCCAGTTTGTTAATCTATGTCTTTTTATTGGGGAGTTGAGGCCATTGATATTGAGAGATATTAAGGAATAGTGATTATTGTTTCCCTTTATATTCATATTTGGATGTGAGGTTATGGTTGTGTGCTTTCATTCTCTTTGTTTTGTTGCCAAGACGATTAGTTTCTTGCTTCTTCTAGGGTATAGCTTGCCTCCTTATGTTGGGCTTTACCATTTATTATCCTTTGTAGTGCTGGATTTGTGGAAAGATATTGTGTAAATTTGGTTTTGTCATGGAATATCTTGGTTTCTCCATCAATGTTAATTGAGAGTTTTGCTGGATACAGTAACCTGGGCTGGCATTTGTGTTCTCTTAGGGTCTGTATGACATCAGTCCAGGATCTTCTGGCCTTCATAGTTTCTGGCGAGAAGTCTGGTGTGATTCTGATAGGTCTGCCTTTATATGTTACTTGACCTTTTTCCCTTACTCCTTTTAATATTCTTTCTTTATTTTGTGCGTTTGGTGTTTTGACAATTATGTGACAGGAGGTGTTTCTTTTCTGGTCCAATCTATTTGGAGTTCTGTAGGCTTCTTGTATGTCTATGGGTATCTCTTTTTTTAGGTTAGGGAAGTTTTCTTCTATGATTTTGTTGAAGATATTTACTGGTCCTTTGAGCTGGGAGTCTTCACTCTCTTCTATACCTATTATCCTTAGGTTTGATCTTCTCATTGAATCCTGGATTTCCTGTATGTTTTGGACCAGTAGCTTTTTCCGCTTTACATTATCTTTGACAGTTGAGTCAATGATTTCTATGGAATCTTCTGCTCCTGAGATTCTCTCTTCCATCTCTTGTATTCTGTTGGTGAAGCTTGTATCTACAGCTCCTTGTCTCTTCTTTTGGTTTTCTATATCCAGGGTTGTTTCCATGTGTTCTTTCTTGATTGCTTCTATTTCCATTTTTAATTCCTTCAACTGTTTGATTGTGTTTTCCTGGATTTCTTTCAGGGATTTTTGTGTCTCCTCTCTATGGGCTTCTACTTTTTTATTTATGTTTTCCTGGAATTCTTTCATGGATTTTTGAGATTCTTTCAGGCATTTTTGCGATTCCTCTCTGTAGGCTTCTACTTGTTCTCTAAGGGAGTTCTTCATGTCTTTCTTGAAGTCCTCCAGCATCATGATCAAATATGATTTTGAAACTAGATCTTGCTTTTCTGGTGTGTTTGGATATTCCGTGTTTGCTTTGGTGGGAGAATTGGGCTCCGATGATGCCATGTAGTCTTGGTTTCTGTTGCTTGTGTTCCTGCGCTTGCCTCTCGCCATCAGATTATCTCTAGTGTTACTTTGTTCTGCTATTTCTGACAGTGGCTAGACTGTCCTATAAGCCTGTGTGTCAGGAGTGCTGTAGACCTGTTTTCCTCTCTTTCAGTCAGTTATGGGGACAGAGTGTTCTGCTTTCGGGCGTGTAGTTTTTCCTCTCTACAGGTCTTCAGCTGTTCCTGTGGGCCTGTGTCTTGAGTTCACCAGGCAGCTTTCTTGCAGCAGAAAATTTGGTCTTACCTGTGGTCCTGAGGCTCAAGTTCGCTCGTGGGGTGCTGCCCACGGGCTCTCTGCACCGGCAGCAACCAGGAAGACCTGTGCCGCCCCTTCCGGGAGCTTCAGTGCACCAGGGTTCCAGATGGTCTTTGGCTTTTTCCTCTGGCGTCCGAGATGTGTGTGCAGGGAGCAGTCTCTTCTGGTTTCCCAGGCTTGTCTGCCTCTCTGAAGGTTTAGCTCTCCCTCCCACGGGATTTGGGTGCAGAGAACTGTTTATCCGGTCTGTTTCCCTCAGGTTCTGGCGGTGTCTCAGGCACAGGGGTCCTGCCGCTCCTGGGCCCTCCCCCACGGGAGCCCAGAGGCCTTATACAGTTTCCTCTTGGGCCAGGGATGTGGGCAGGGGTGAGCAGTGTTGGTGGTCTCTTCCGCTCTGCAGCCTCAGGAGTGCCCACCTGACCAGGCGGTTGGGTCTCTCTCTCACCGGGTCTGGGAGCAGAGAGCTGCTGCGGGCCGGGATCCGCGGGTCTCCTTTCTGATTTTAATATTCTTTCTTGTTCGTGTGTGTGTGTGTGTTGTGTGTTTGTGTGTGTATGTGTGTTTGTGTGTGATTGTGTGTGTGTTTGTGTGTGTATGTGTGTGTGTTTGTGTGTGTGTGTACGATTTTGTGTGTGTGTGTGTGTGTGTGTGTGTGTGTGTGTGTGTATGTATGTTTGGTGTTTTGACTATTATGTGACAGGAGGACTTTCTTTTCTGGTCCAATCTATTGGAAGTTCTGTGAACCCATACATCTATGGTCACTGGATCTTTGACAAAGGAGCTAAAACCATCCAGTGTAAAATAGACAGCATTTTCAACAAATGATACTGGTTCACCTGGAGGTCAGCATGTGGAAGAATGCACATCAATCCATTCTTATCACGCTGTACAAAGCTTAAGTCCAAGTGGATCAAGGACCTTTACATCAAACCAGATACACTCAAACTAATAGAAAAAAAAGTGGGGAAGAGCCACAAACACATGGGCACTAGGGAAAATTTCCTGAACAAAATACCAATGGCTTATGCTCTAAGATCAAGAATCAACAAATGGGATCTAATAAAACTGCAAAGCTTCTGTAAGGCAAAGGACTCTGTCATTAGGACAAAACGTCAACCAACAAATTGAGAAAAGATCTTGACCAATCCTACATCTGATAGAGGGCTAATATCCAAAATATACAAAGGACTCAAGAAGTTAGACTCCAGAGAGGTAAATAACCCTATTAAAAATAGGGTACAAAGCTAAACAAAGAATTCTCAGCTGAGGAATATCGAATGGCTGAGAAGTACCTACAGAAATGTTCAACATCCTTCGTCATCAGGGAAATGCAAATCAAAACAACCCTGAGATTCCTCCTCATACCATTCAGAATGGCTGAGATCAAAAACTCAGGTGACAACAGATGCTGGCAAGGATGTGGAGAAAGAGGAACACTCCTCCATTGTTGGTGGGATTGCAAACTGATACAACCTCTCTGGAAATCAGTCTGGAGGTTCCTCAGAAAACTGGACATTGTACTACCTGAGAGCCCAGCTATACCACTCCTGGGCATATACTCAAAAGATGCTCCAACATACAAAAAGGACACATGCTCCATTATGTTCAGAGCAACCTCATTTATAGTAGCCAGAAGCTGGAAAGAACCCACATACCTCCAACAGAAGAATGGATAAAGAAAATGTGGTGCACAACAATGACTCATGAAATTTGTAGGCAAATGGAGGGAAATAGAAAATATCATCCTATGAATTGAGTGAAGTAACCGAATCACAAAAACACACACGGTATGCACTCACTGATAAGTGGATATTAGCCCAAAAGCTTGAATTACCCAAGATACAATCCACAGACCACATGAAGCTCAAGAAGGATGACCAAAGTGCAGATGCTTTATTCCTTCTTAAAAGGGGGAACAAAAATATTCATAGGAAGGGATATGGAGACAAAGTTTGGCACAGAGACTGAAGGAATGGACATTCAGAGCCTGCCCCACCTGGGAATACAGCCTAGATAGATAGATAGATAGATAGATAGATAGATAGATAGATAGATAGATAGAGCCACCAAAACTAGATAATTTTGATGAAGCCAAGAATTGCATGCTGACAGCATCCTGATATAGCTGTCTCCTGAGAGGCTTAGTTAGAGCATGTCAAATACAGAGGCAAATGCTAGTAGCAAACCATTGAACTGAGAATGGGGTCCCTGTTGGAGGAATTAGAGAAAGGATTGGAAGAGCTGAAGGGGCTTGCAACACCATAAGAATACCAATACCAACCAACCAAAGCTCGCAGGGGCTAAACCACTCCCCAAAGATCATACATGGGCAGACCCATGGCTCCAGCTGCACATGTAAAAGAAGATGGCCTTGTTGGGCACCAATGGAAGAAGACCTTGGTCCTGCCAAGGCTCAACCTCCAAGTGTAGAGGAATGTCAGGGGGTAGATAATAATGGGGGGTGATTGGGGAGGGGAACATCCTTATTGAAGAAGGGGAGGGAGATGGTATAGGGAGCTTATGGCTGGGAAACTGAGAAAGAGAATAACATTTGAAATGCAAATTAAATATTTCCATTTTTAAAAAAGCTAAAAAAGTACATAGGAAAATAATACAAACTATATTCATGGCTCTTGGTATGTAAACTGGTATAGACACTATAGAAATCGATATGGAAGTTTCTCAAGAATGTAAAAATAAAATTAGCAGATGACTTGTCTGTATCATGCCTGTACATATAACTGATGGACATTAAATCAGTATAAAACGACGATACATGCACACGCACATTTATTGCCTCAGCAGCCAATATTCTGAGGAAATGAAACTAGATATCAATCAACAAACAAATGGACAAAAAGTGTGAAACTATGAATTTTATGCAGTTGCAAAGAACAAAAAATATCGTGATTTTGTATGGCAGTAGAACTGGAGATCTTGTTAAATGAACCAGAACTCAGAAATACAACTACTACATGCTTTTACTCATATACTCTTGTGTGTCTGTGTGTGTGCATGCATGTGCGTGTGTGTGTGTGTGTGTGTGTGTGTGTTCGCGCACGCGCACTTGTGCACACGTGCACACATTAGGAAGGAAGTAAGAGTCCTAAGGCTGGAGAGAGAGTGGAATGACATATATGACTCGTAAAAGCAACAGAGGTAGAGTTAACAGTATGGGGGGAGCAATGGGAGAGAGGAGGGAACATTAACAAATTATTTCGACATTTCTCTATAAAAATGTTTCAAATACTAATTTTTAAAAACAATAAAAAAGGAAAAATGAATAGTGGTATAGATTGTTCCCTTCATCAAGTTAAGAAAAATTCTGTAGCCATGATTTTCCATTAATTACAAATTGATAAATATATGATTAAAAGCTAGCTTGGGTGGCTTTTTATCAGATTATCTCTTTAATGAGTACAGCACAAAATAATGAGAATTCTCTAAAATACACTGCCACCAAAACTTCCTGACAAACCCCAATGCCTTAGCTCTGCCCTTGGGCACCTGGGCAATCCATGAGGCTGCATCCCCCTGAGTGTCACAATCACCATGCCTCACACTGGTCATACCAAGGACAGAGCACAGAGAAAGGGGGCTATGGCACTATGTTTAGAGGCTACCAAGTGCTCCACACATTTATCTTTAATGGCAAAGCCTACTAATCAATGTGTTCCTCCCTATAGCATCATACAGGGCTGAGAGCCAGATCTGTTAACAAAAGAAGTGACAAAAATCTCAAATTGTACCCAGATGTGGTGTTAAAAGCTTACAATCGCAGCACTGGGGAGGCTGAGATGGAGGGTGAGGAACAACAATTTGAGGTTAGCCTGTGCTACACTATAAAGTGACATCATCTCCAAAACAAACCAATGCTCCAAGTTTGAAAGATTAAAAGTGTTTCTTGAGAAGCTTGTGTTGATGATGACAGAGATTTACTTGTGCCCTTGAGGCCCACACTTTAAAAGACTGCTAAGTGGATACA